>NC_042618.1:336535934-336755946 GCF_901001135.1 Rhinatrema bivittatum | reverse complement strand
CCCCCGGGCCAGGCTTTTAGCAGGCGTAAATCGAGCAACAAAGGTAAGGGGGGGTTTAGATAGGGCCGGGGGGGTGGGTTAGGTAGGGGAAGGGAGGGGAAGGGCAAAGGAAAGTTCCCTCCGAGGCCGCTCCGAAATCAGAGCGGCCTCGGAGGGAACAGGCAGCGCGCGCTGGGCTTGGCGCGCGCAGGTTGCACAAATGTGCACCCCCTTGTGCGCGCCGACCCCAGATTTTATAAGATATGTGCAGCTACGCGCGTATCTTATAAAATCCAGCGTACTTTTGTTCGCGCCTGGTGCGCGAACAAAAGTACGCGATCGCTCAAAATTTTAAAATCTACCCCTAAATACTGTATATTAAAATGGATTGCAGCAAAAAATGACTTTACAGATGTCTGGTTTCCTACAAAAACTAGTACTAGCTTGTAAAATGCTCATCAGGAATTCACAGCTAGTTCCTCAGCACCTGTTTCCATAAACCATTACCCCTGCTGCTGAACATGAGCCGAGCATAAGCCTCATATGTAAGGAAAGAGTACTGAAAATAACTTCTTGTCAGTAATACTTATCCTCTGTGCATTCTCCAAACCCCTAATGTTTTCCAGTAGAAGCACATTTCAGTCCTTGTGGGTTGCCTTCAAACAGTGGGCAGACCAAAAGGCGTTGCATGGTCCCTCTCACCACAATCACAGGTCTCGAGTCTGGTAGAGCAGCTCCATTTTGCCATGTCAGCTCAAGAGGTGTGATTTAGGACTTTCCAAATGATTTACTTCTTTTTCCCTGCAGTAAGCAGTTCAGTCACTCCAATTCTGCGGCTAATTCCAACAGCAAATCACACAGGCAGCCACAGGAGTGGTGTCCATTAATTCTGTTCTTACGAGACATTTCCGCAGTTTTAGGAATTCTTTGCTGTGTTGCAACTGTATAGGGAAATGTCCAGCATCTGTTTACTACTTCCTTAGTTTGGATGTTTACAACTCTTTGGATGTCTGAAAGCACTATTCCAATAAGGATCTACAAACTGCTGAGATTAAACTGGTTTAAGGGAGCCTGTGAATTGACAGCTGTCATTCAGCACAAGTCAAATTTTTGCCACTTAAAGCAGAGCATTCCCAGACCAGGCAAGCATACTCAGCACCGAATTAACATAGGGCATGTCCGGCAGTTCTGAATTTACTGAAAACCATTAACAGTGGAATTAGCCAGAACTAGTTTATAAAAGCCTGAGTATATACATGGCTCTTTAAAGACAGGATAATTATTTAAGATAGTAATATATATAGCCATGTGTGCCTTTATGCCAACATTATGAAGTTATACCAGCAGTCACCTGGTAGTTTTCCTTAACATCTCTGATCTTAAACAACCGGAGGAGGATAGATGTATCAAAGACTCATCTATAGAAATATTTTACGTATACCCAGCCCTCTGACTTTTCCAATCTGTCTCAGCAATGAACAAAGTTCACACTTATGTTAATTATAAACTGTGCAGGCGAAGCATCCTAGCAACAATAAATGATAGATGCTGATGCCTTTTCCAACTTCACTGCATTGGGGGGGGGGGGGGGGGGGGTGTCAGCTGATGTAAATAAAGATACACATCAGGTTCTGTTCTATCAAGTGGCACAACTAATCTGCAGAATATATATTGGGTGGGCATGTGATGTCCAAAGACAGGGTCAAGAAACAAAGAGGCTAACTACACCTTTTAATCCTTTGGAAGTGGCAGAATATAAAATTGAACAAACAGCAGACCCTAGCCTAGGACTCTTCAGGCTCAGATTACACTAACTTTTTAAAGCAGTGGGGCCCGAACGTGTTCTTGCAAGTTGGGGAGCCTTATTACCAATCCCTGCCTTCAAAAGGTACACAGAATCTGTGAATTGATACCAGGGTTTGCCTTTTTTTTTTTTTTTAAATAACCAATATGACTAATTGGAAAGTATTCAGCTTGCAAGTGATAGGTATAGGATGGGAACGGCTAGGGATTTCATTGTGAAAACTTTGTTTACTTTGTGTGGTAGACCGATGCAATAACCTGAGCATTAAGGTAATGCTATGCAAATACATCAGGGAGGGTTTTGTTTTTTGTTTTTTTTTGGGGGGGGGGGGGGGGGGGGGGTTTAAAGAGCAGATGTAAAATTGGCACAGGCTGAACAAACATTTTAACTCAGGAAGAGAAGTGTTCACAGTAGCCACTGCTGCCACTTACATGGATAAGTTCATACTTATCCAGCTAAGTGGGTTTGTTTGGGGGGGGGGGGGGGGGTGGGGGGTTGTTTTTTTAACTTTTTGTGCATTTTAGAGGGTTTTAAATGCCAGCTCAGTAGCACTGGAAAATTCCATCTCAGACCCAGGAATTAAGTTTCCAGTGCTAAGAACCACGTTTGGCCAGAGCATCTCTCTTTATTGGGGTGTACTGCTTAATACCCTCATTTGCATGGATTTCTATGAGAAGGCACTAAGCAGTACTCCCATTTTGCAACATTTTCTGTGCACAAAACTCCTTGCTGCATTGACAGTAAGCCTTGTGCCCAGAAAGTGTGCATTCTACTGCTGGTAAGACAATGCATGTCTAAACATACTCCTCTGCATCAGCCTCTACTTGTTATTCCTAATAAAAAGAGAAACAAAGTAGTGGTGCCTTGTACTTGGCAAAACAGATCACTGTGGGATCTCTCTCTCACCTAGAAATTCATTTTACAATTCATCTGTCATGCTGGGTTTTTTTATGCATTGGCTCCCAATCGAACAAAGAATACAATACAAAGTTCTATGCATAATTCATAAGCTAATACATGAGGATAAAGCTGACTGGCTCAACACAGCACTGCGCGTACATGTCCCTCACAGAAACCTAAGATCTGCGAATAAGGCTCTACTAACTGTCCCCTCTGTCAAATCAGCTCGGCTCACTCAAGTAAGGGAAAGAGCCCTGTCACTGGCTGGTCCTGTACTATGGAACACCATGCCTCTCGAATTAAGGCTCCAGAGAAATCTGAAAATCTTTAAATCTAACCTGAAAACCTGGCTCTATATACAAGCTTTCGATAAGGACAAAGAGAAGGAAAAAAACAATTGATTAAGATGGACGCACCGAACAAACCCACAGTAATGTTAATTTTGTACCGTTGATAAATTGTCATACCAAACTGATTAATATACTTAAACTTATAGCTTATTACACTTTATTGTTACCGTACTATGATGGCACATGTTCAAGTTGTAAGCTATACCACTCATAATTGTTATCGTGCCTATATGTAAACCGTTGTGATGGTTCTCCAACTTAACGACTGTATAGAAGAGTTTTTAAATAAATAAATTAAATAAATATTTAAAAAAAAACTTGACCAACCTTAAAAAAATAATCAAGTTAGTTTAAAAATGTATAGTATGCGGTCCGTATTAATGCAGGAGCTCGAGAGATTTAGTGCTATTTCGAGCTTTAAAATAAACATGTCTAAATCAGAAATCCAGAAAGAAACAAGAGCACTGTCTGCACTAAAATATAGTACAACAGACACCAAAAAGTGCAGAGAAGACTCGTATAGTCCGTTTATAAATTTCAAAAAGCAAAGTTTCTTTATTATTTTACTCGTGGCAGCTCCACTGTAACTGTAGTCATAATAGTATTAACAGGTGTCAAACTTGAAAATCCCCTTTCGACTCGAAATTTATCTCCTTTCTGTTTATTCGCAATCGTGGCCACCTGCTGGAAGGCTATTAATAAACCATATACTATATGGGGCTAGGCAGGAAGTTGCAGCCCACTGGCAGAAAGCAGCACCACCTACCAAAACTGCATTGCTGAAAAGGATCTGGTCCGTGCATTATTGGTTTGATTTAATAGCTACACAGAAAGATGCTGTTAACTTTCCACACACAAATTTGGGAACCTTTTTTGTGTTGGTATAAAAAATTATAAGGATCCTAAGCAATGAAGATTTGTGAACTTAGGGTTATACTATGAAAGCACTATGTAATCTTTAGCACTAAGGATTAAGAACATGCCATACTGGGTCAGACCAAGGGTCCATTAGGCCAGCATCCTGTTTCCAACAGTGGCCAATCCAAGCCATAAGAACCTGGCAAGTACACAAAATCTAAATCTATCCCATGCTACTGATGCTAGTAATAGCAGTGGCTGTTTTCTAAGTCAACTTAATTAATAGCAGTTAATGGACTTCTCTTCCAAGAACTTATCCAATCCTTTTTTAAACACAGCTACACTAACTGCATTAACCACATCTTCTGGCAACAAATTCCAGAGTTTAATTGTGCGTTGAGTGAAAAATAACTGTCTCCGATTAGTTTTAAATGTGCCACATGCTAACTTCATGGAGTGCCCCCTGGTCTATTATCTGAAAGAGTAAATAACAGATTCACATCTACGTGTTCTAGACCTCTCATGATTTTAAACACCTCTATCACATTTATTTTATTTATTTAAAAATGTTTGTATACCGCTTTTTCAAATAAAAATTTAGTCAAAACGGTTTACAGATTTAAAACATACAAAATCGAATAAAAAACACACTTCAATAAAGCAAAACCTAGACAAAAAATCTAAAACAAATTCAATAAACAAATTTGGTACAAACAAAACAGAGCGCCTCACAAGAATTAGGACTGGATCCTAACTTGCAGAGCAGTTAGCAAGGAAAGGTGGGGGGGGGGGAGGGAAGGAAGCATGGTGTAAACTGATGGTATACACTGGTAAAGAATACTGAAACTAGGATTGAAAAAGTAAATAATTAAATGATCAATTTGAAGAGGAAATATTGAAAGCTTTGTGAAACAGATAGGTTTTTAGGGATTTCTTAAATTGTTGTACAGATGATGTAAGTCGCAGGTAATCTGGTAGGGAATTCAATAAGTAGGGTCCGGCCACAGAAAAAGCTCTTTTCCGGGTAAATTCAAGCCTTGAAAATTTAACAGTAGGAACGTCTAACAAATTTTTTTGAAAGGGATCGCAGTTGTCTAGCTCTTCTCCAAGCTGAAAAGTCCTAACCTCTTTAGTCTTTCCTCATAGGGAAGCTGTTCCATTCCCCTTATTTTGGTCGCCCTTCTCTGTACCTTCTCCATTGCAACTAATATCTTTTTGAGATGCAGCAACCAGAACTGTACACAGTATTCAAGGTGCGGTCTCACCATGGAGCGATACAGAGGCATTATGACATTTTCCGTTTTATTCACCATTCTCTTCCTAATAATTCCCAACATTCTGTTTGCCTTTTTGACTTCCGCAGCACACTGAACCGACGATTTCAATGTGTTATCCACTATGACACCTAGATCTCTTTCTTGGGTGGTAGCACCTAATATGGAACCTAACAGTGTAACTATAGCATGGGTTATTTTTCCCTATATACACATCACCTTGCACTTATCCATATTAAATTTCATCTGCCATGTCGATGCCCAATTTTCCAGTCTCACAAGGTCTTCCTGCAATTTATCACAATCCGCTTGTGATTTAACTACTCTGAACAATTTTGTATCATCTGCAAATTTGATTACCTCACTCGTCTTATTTCTTTCCAGATCATTTAGAAATATATTGACAAGTACAGGTCCCAATACAGATCCCTGAGGCACTCCACTGCCCACTCCCTTCCACTGAGAAAATTGTCCATTTAATCCTCTGTTTCCTTTTAGCCAGTTTGTAATCCACAAAAGGACATTGCCACCTATCCCATGACTTTTTACTTTTCCTAGAAGCCTCTCATGAGGAATTTTGTCAAACGCTTCCTGAAAATCCAAGTACACTACATCTACTGGTTCACCTTTATCCACATGTTTAACTCCTTCAAAAAAGTGAAGATTTGAGGCAAGACTTGCCTAGGGTAAAGCCATGCTGACTTTGTTCCATTAAACCATGTCTTTCTATATGTTCTGTGATTTTGATATTTAGAACACTTTCCACTGTTTTTCCTGGCACTGAAGTCAGGCTAACTGGTCTGTAGTTTCCCAGATCACCCCTGAAGCCCTTTTTAAATATTGGGGTTACATTAGCCACCCTCCAGGCTTCAGGTACAATGGATGATTTTAATGATAGGTTATAAATTTTTACTAATAGGTCTGAAATTTCATTTTTTAGTTCCTTCAGAACTCTGATGTGCTTTGTGCCGCTTTGTAGACATAACTAAGGTTATGATGAATCCGCCAACTTAAGGAAACATGAGACTGTAAGATTTTATAATCACACTATGGCTGTATATTATCAAAGACGGGTGTTGGGGAGTATGGGAGTAAAACTTTCTCTGGTTGGCAAGTTGGTTGTTGATGTTCATTGAACAGTGATGTTTCACTATATTATGTTTATATGTATGCCTGTATTGCCAATGAGAATAAAAATTTAAGTTTAAAAAAATGTATAGTATGCAAATATTTCAAAATTTTTTAATGTATTATAATTTCATGTTTATCTCTAAGTTGCTAGTGTTTTGAAAGCTGAGGATTTAAACTTAAACAATCTGCTACACAAATTACGTATCCTGAGATTTTATAACTGCAAAGGTAACTGATGTTGTGATATTGACTGCAATTGTATCACTATTTTTATATCTTTTAAAATAAAGTATGTTTTAATTCAAAATCAAGAAATGTGATGTTGGGCATGGGTTTATAATTTCTCATGAAGGAACTTCAGTTATTTGACATTTGGAGGGTACTGCATCCAGACATGCTAGACTTTGTTTTTCACCTTTACCCTCATGACTCCTATTCCTGCACAGATTTCTTTCATTCCATTTGGGATAAACATGGTCAATAGGAAAGATGCAGAAAAAGCTTTTGACAAAGTTCAATGGAAATATGTGCTTTGAATTCTGGATACAATATGGCTTCAATGGTACCTTTTTGCCTTGGCTTAAACTTCTGTATACTAATCCACAAACTAGATTAATGGGCTAACCTGCCGAGATAGATAGAGAGATATTAGAGAGAGAATATTATATAGATATATAAATTATCAATGGCCCAACTCATAAAGCAGGTCACACCTTAGACCTTGTCTTTATTAACACAGACTTCTGGCCCACACCACACAAACATAACAAAAATACCCTGGTCAGATCACTCATTAATCCAGTCATACCTGACTCACAATGCAAAACTTACATCAGAGAATACCTCACCGATGTTGATCACATACTGTCCGCCATTCAATACAGAAGTGCTGCTAGAAAAACTACAGCCTAAACAAACAAACATCGACCTATCCAGCGCTGAAAACGCCACAACCCTCCTGGCTCAACATTACTAAAACAATCTCGAACAAGATAAATCCCACTATTAATAAAGCAATAAAAAATCCAAAACATCAGAATCAATGGTTCAACGACTATCAGATCTGCCAAATGAGAACTCAGAAGAAAAGAGAAGGCCTGGCGCAAGAACAAAACAACCCCACTACGCAACGCCTACCAAACACACTTAGCCCACTACAAAAAAAACAAAACACTTACATATTGCAAAAAAGGAACATTACTCACAAAAAATTAATAAATTCAAACATAACCCTAGAATGCTCTTCACCATTGTCCAAAATATCAAACCCCCAAATGATCAGAAAACACAACTCCACAAGAACAAAAGCAATGAATTCGCTGAATTCTTTGACAAGAAAATCAACAACCTAATCAACAACCTCAACGGCAACACACAAATCATCAAAATGTGTACCAATCAAATCCCAAGCTGGTCCGAATTCGACGAAGCCTCACTGGAAATACAATAAATCATCAAAAAAATGAATCCAGCAAATCTCCCCATCGTCAGCATACCTATACCAATGATCAAAGCTATAGAAGCTAGCAAAGCATCAATAACCAAAACTATAACCAACATAGTTAACCTATCCCTCGTAGAAGGAAACTACCCAGACTCCTTAAAATCAGCTGTTACCAAACCCATTTTAAAAAAGACCAACCTAGACCCAAACAACCCTCCAAACTGTCGACCCATATCTAACCTACCCTTCATCGCCAAAATCATTGAAAAGATCATCCACTCCCAAGTATCCAACCACCTAGAAAAGAACAATATCTTATTCCCCACACAATTTGGTTTCAGGAAATACCTGAGCTCTGAAACACTACTCCTCTCTAAGCGACACTGTGCTCAGAGGCTTTGAAAATGGCCAAAGCTACCTATTAATCCTCCTAGACCTATCAGTCGCATTTGATACCGTAAGCCATACAATCCTTATGGATCGACTGACTGAAATAGGATTAACTGAGAAATGTTTTGCAATGGTTCTTGTCCTATCACACAGAAGCTACCAGGTTTTAATAAATAATACCCTCTCGAAGAAAATAAACCTAAACACTGGTGTTCCAAGGCTCTGCACTATCCGCAACCCTTTTCAACATATACCTTCTCCCGCTTTGTCACTTTCTATCTGACCTAGGGCTTACCCACTTCCTATACGTGGACGACATCCAAATACTAATCCCAATCCAAAATACTCTGGAAGAAACCTACAAAAAAACAGCCTCACATCTCTCCAAAATAAAACTATTAACCAACATGAAACTCATAATAAACATCGAAAAGACAGAAATAATTCTCCTGGATAGGAAACACACACCATCACCCCCCACCACCTGCTCAACATAGAGAACCAAAGACAGCAATCTCCCTGGTCTCACATGCACGTAACTTAGGAGTCATCATCGACAGAGAATTATCCTTCAAGAACCACATCACGAATAAAATTAAGGAAGGATACTACAAACTACTCACACTAAGACGATTAAAACCATTCCTTACTCCAGATGACTTCAGAACAGTCCTTCAACTACTCATCTTTTCCAATCTGGATTATTGCAACTCCCTATTATTTGGATTACCACTCTCCACCATCCGCCCACTTCAAATCTTACAAAACACTGCTGTCAGAATCCTCACAGGAACAAAAAAGCATGAACATATTACGCCAATTCTCATAGCTCTACATTGGATCCCAATAAAACAAACATCGAATAGATTACAAAATACTGACACTACTGCATAAAACAATATACAAAGAACAAACCAACTGGTTAAGTAAAACAATAAAAATACACACACCTCAACGAAACCTCCACTCAACCAAAGGCCTTCTGAAAATCCCACCTATGCGCTCCAAACAACTAACCTCAACCCGTGAAAGAGCCATATCCCTCGGCAGCCCCAAACTCTGGAACACCCTCCCAATGGAACTAAAAACTCAACCAAACCTAAAAACCTTCAAAAAGGAACTTAAATCCTGGATGTTCAAAGCCTACCAAAACACCCAATGACTCATACACACCCTTCCCAAAATATAACACAAATCTGGACTGAAACCTCCTTGCCCCCGCTCTATTAACTTTCATTCAGAACCCCACCATGTTCCTTTTGCTATGTTAAGAATATCCCCCTCAGTCTTAATGCTTTAAACGAACGCTGTATGAGTAAACCAACACTGTATGAGTAAACGAACGCTGTATGTACGTCAATACATCTACTAACCTTCTAACACTTTATCCATCGAAAACTTGTTAACCAATATGAAAACGATATTAATCCATCCTAACCTCTTAACATCTTACCCATCGAAACTTGTAAACCGTTGTGATGGCGAAACTGAATGACGGTATATAAAACTTGATAACGGTATATAAAACTCGGGTTGTTTGGGGACACTAGGCAGGGATGTCCTTTGTCCCAATTGTTGTACAAACTATCTATTGAAACGTTAGCTCCTAAATTAAAATCTTCTGAAGATAGATTTCAAATTTTATAATGCCACCTGTCAGCTTCACTTTGGCTAGAAACAGTCTGAGGGCACTTACCAATACTGTACTCCTGATTTGGTTGAATATATATATTTCCTCTCTCTCTCTTTGGGGTTTAATTCATCATCAAAATGTTGGTATTCAATGTTCCCTCCAAGGAGCAACTAGGTGTGTGAGCAACAATTTTTTTTAAACCAGCAATTTGAGTACCAGTATTAGTATTACATTTCTATATATAGCACAAAGAAAATAAGCATGCGAAACACTTCAAGTGACGCTACAAAATGTATGAGCAATTGTTCACAGCTCAGCTTTAGAGGGAACTATGTTGGTATCCTTGCCCTTTTATGATCATACCCATTAAGTACAATGAAGCAAGCTTGGTGTTTTCTAGTAAAAAGGGGTGATTGCTGGACAGCTTCAAGTTTTTTGCCTTTTATTGGTAACCCAGATTTTACCTGTCAAGGAAAATTGAGATAATTTTTGATTAGAATAGGTTGGGAATTAAAGGGATCTCTTCACTGTATTGTGTGCAGCTCAAGATACAACTTTTTTTCCTTTGAATAGTTGAAAGCAATCTATAAAATTCCCAATCAGCAATTCTATACATATTTACAAGGTAGACACTATGTACCAATTCTGCAAAAACGAAATCCTGCATTATTTAAGATTCCATAGAAAATTAGCTAAGTATATGTCATATTAAAAAAACAAAAAAAAAATTGCTTATTGGTATAAAATATGCTTAGAAAAGCCCGATTTGGAAACTTTAAATAAGTTGACTAATAGCTGGAATATGGAGATGGGCACAACTTTGACTGATGATTTTGTGTTACACTGGGCAACAAATTTTCACAAAAGTCATGTTACGGAAATGAAATTAGTCAATTCTTATACATTTCCATGTGCTAAACATGAATGTGACTGTGAAAATGCAAAATTGGCTCTAGTTTATTTGTAATATGCAATATTATAATTACATCTTGAATTGTATGCCAAAAGTAGGAGACCTACGGTTAATACCGTTTGAAAAATGAAGTCATAGACTACGTCTTAGATTTCTTTGCTTGTCTCTTGTACACCTGTTCGGGAGCATCTCTGCGGAGTGTCCAGCAGTAGTCAGCCAGCACGAATATTTCAAATGCTCACCCTTTCTGACTGGGCTTCATATAGTACACTGCTGACGTCAGCTTACTCAGCAGCAGCATGGCAGTAGAACTGCATTGCATCAGAAAATGATGTAATAAACTCTGGATGATGTGTGCATGATGGTATTATGCAATATTGCATCATTCTAGGCTTATTTACAGTCCTACTGGATAAATTTACATGACTAAACATAGAAAGTGAACTATATTAAATATCTTCAAAACGAGAGCCAATAAAAACTTTTCATGGTCATATTCGTGTTCAGCATATCAAGATACTACAGAGAAGGACCTTTTTAGGTCAGTAACACTTTCATTGTTGCCCAGTGATTTAAAAGGAATAAAATGGATTTCAGTAGATTCTAAAATTACAAGAAATGCAATTTAAAGATTTTACATAAATCTTATGCTACTTCTAGGGCTTTTCATATAGGCATCCTAGACAAACATTTGTGGAAAATGTAAAACAATGAAAACAACTTTAACTTACAATCGAAAGCTTTGTGTTTGAAAACTGCCCTGTTAGCCTAAAGAAAACGTAAATGTAATATACTATTGCAGAAATTTTCAAAAGCTCATTTACCCAAGTTAAGTTTGCTTAATGTGGGTAAAACCTATTCACAATTCAATAGCATATTTTGTAGACATGTAACTGGGTAAATGGGCTTTTGAAAATTGCTACAATAGTGTATTACATTTACATTACCTCCGTAATGACTATGTCCTTTCCATGGCAAAACATTGTTAGAGTGCACTGTCTGGTTGGAGTCACTGCCTAAAGGATTTAAAAAAAAAAAAAAGTGTACTGAAACTGCTATCTTGTTGGCTACATTTTATATTTTGAAATTCTGGGTGAATGATGCACACCACTCAATGCTTTGGCTTCAATTAATGGTGGATGGGATGCAGATGGAGACGTTATCTTCTTTATAAATATATAAGCTAAGCTATCTGCTAAAGGTTATTAACATGCCTGGAAAAGATTCTGTGATATTATATCAGCAGTGCTCAAGGAACAAATTGAATCTAGGTACATATTCTATTAATTGGAACTAATGCCACTATCTCTATATCTGGTGCATTTGGGCATGAATGGTTCTCCTGTCATGGGTTTATACCTGTAGTATTTCATAAGAAGCTGCTGTATAAGAAGCTGTAGGTAAAATATGCATCATATAAGATTGATGTGTTGCTGTATGCTTCTTTGCTGAACGTTTTAAAGAATAATCAAGCTGTATGGCTGCAGGTATCACTTCAAACTGACCTGCCAGTGCAGCGAGTCAAAGCACAAAACAATGGTAGTGAAAACAGAGGAAGGAAAGAACAGATATTGCCTGGGAATACCCAGAGACTCTGAGTTACTGAGAGTTGGACTGCTGCAGTAACGAGAATAAGGAAAAGATACAAAAAGAAGAAAATTGAAAGGGGTCAAAAAAGAATTGTGGCTAATATTTAGGCTTCCTTACCAATGAATGCAAGTCAACAAAAAAAAAAAGTCACATTCAACAATCCAGAAAGCACCATCATCCCCAAAGTAAAAGTTCCTCTTTGAACACATAACTGCACTGTAAAATGATTTTGTTCATGTTGTATCCTCAGCAGTTTTCACGAAGGAGTGAGTCATTTACATAGGGAGGGTAATTTTCAGTAGTCTATGTATCTAAAGTTACTGCAATATTTTATAAACTGTGCGGAGGAGCCACACAATTTATAAAATACTGCGTATTTCTGCCCCAAATGTATGCATGTATGTGTCATGCAGGAAACATATCCTCTCTACCCTTTTTTTTTTTTTTTTTTTTAATAAAGTTACACACAATTGTAACTTGTGTGCATAGAAACCCCAAGGCACAAACAGAAGCATGTATTTAGCAGAGTTGCTTACCTGTAATAGGTGTTCTGAGGACAGCAGGATGTTAATCCTCACACATGGGTGACATCAGATGGAGCCCCAGCTGGAACTTTGATCTCAAAGATTCTAGAACTTTCAAACATGCCCTACTGAGCATGTGCAGCTGTAGTTATCACCCTGCCCCCTAGGCAGTTACTCAGTCCATGATATAGCTCAACTTGGAGAACCCAACTTCCAGGGGAGGTGGGGGAAGGGTTTCATGAGGACTGCTGTCCTCTGAGAACACCTGTTACAGGTAAGCACCTCTGCTTTCTCCAAGGACAAGCAGGACGGTAGTCCTCACACACAGGCAATTCCCTAAGCTATAGGTTGTCCGAGCAGGACAAAGCAGGAAGCTGCACAATGCTGAAAGCACCGCCTTTCTCCCTTTTGCCTGTGAGGCAGCCGACCCACAAAAGGGGTCTAGGTGGGAAAATAAGAGTTGGGTTCTACAAAGAGAAAACCATAGAAAAGATTGAGACCCAAAACCAAGATGCATAGCAGAGGCACATGCCAGCAGGAAACATACTCCGCATCACAGAAAACAATACAAATAAGGTTTCAGATCAGTAAATCCTGACAGTAGGTCTAGAATCTCCTGGATACCAGAAAAAAAAAAAATCTAGAGATGTAAACAAGAAAAGAACTCTTGGATGAAAACTGCATAGTTTCCTTCGGTGTTACAAGACAACCGAAAAACAGGGGCCCCAAGAGCTCCCCAGAAAGCAGAGTTGCTTACCTGTAACAAGTGTTCTCCCAGGACAGCAGGATGTTAGTCCTTACATATGGGTGACATCGGATGGAGCCCTATCACGGAACACTTTTGTCAAAGTTTCTAGAACTTTCACTGGCACAGTGAACATGCCCAGTATGCCACTAATCCTGCATCCACCAGGGGTCCCCCCCTTTCCCCCCCTTCAGTCTAGTTTGTAGCAAAAAGTATGAGCGAAAAATAAAACAATAAAACGTTAGCGAGCATAACTCTGCGGGGTGGCAGATGGGTTCATGAGGACTAACATCCTGCTGTCCTGGGAGAACACTTGTTACAGGTAAGCAACTCTTTCTCCCAGGTCAAGCAGGATGGTAGTCCTCACATATGGGTGAATAGCGAGCTACAGGATGCCTGAATAAAGTCAATCAAGCAGCACCCAACAATGTACAACAGGCACAACAGGGGTGCTGTTGGTTATGAGGGCATCCTGAATTTCATAGTGGGCCATAGGTAGGAAGTTGGGTCATTAAACTGGAAACAAATTACGTAGTACAGACTGGCCAAAGATGCAGACCTGCCTGCCAGTCTTGTCGAGACAGTAATGAGCTGCGAAGGTATGGAGAGAGGTCCAAGTAGCAGCTCTACAGATGTCAGCAATAGGTACCGAATGGAGGTGCGCTACTAACATTGCCATGGCTCTAACCGAATGCGCTCTCACACATCCCTGTAGCGGAAGGCCTGCTTGTTGGTAGCAGAAGGTAATACAGTCCGCCAGCCAGGAGGACAGGGTCTGCTTGCCCACCGCAATGCCCAGTTTGGTCTTATCAAGAGAGACAAAAAGTTGGGTGGACTTCCTGTGGGCTGTAGTGCGGTCCAAGTAAAAGGCTAGCGCACGTTTACAGTCCAAGGAATGCAGTGCCCACTCACCTGGGTGTGAGTGAGGTCTTGGAAAAAAGGTGGGTAGTATTATGGACTGATTTAAGTTGAAATCAGAAACTACCTTTCGCAAAAATTTAGGGCGAGTGCGGAGGACCACACGATCGTGTAGAAATTTTGTAAAAGGTGGGTAGGTTACCAGTGCCTTTAGCTCACTGACTCTGCGAGCTGATGTAATAGCAACCAGAAAGATCACTTTCCAAGTGAGATGTTGGAGCTCACAAGAGTGTAGGGGCTCGAACGGCATGAGCTGTGCTAGCACAACATTGCGGTCCCATGCCGCAATTGGGGGACGCCTTGGAGGCTTCAGTTGTAGCAAGCCTCTCAAAGCGCCCTACAAGGGGTTGTGCCAAAATTGGGGCATCTCCTATACCTTTATGATAAGCGGCTAAGGCACTTATATGTACTTGGATGGAGGAAGTTTGTAGGCCAGACTTCGAGAGATGCCAGAGGTTGTCCAGGAACCTTGTTGTGGGGCAGGAAAAAGGATCTATTTTCTTTGTCGTGCACCACAAAGAGAATCTGTTCCACTTTGAGCAGTAAGATCTTCTAGTAGAAGGCTTCTGTGAAGCTACGAGGACCTGGGAGAAACCGTCCAACTCTCCAGATGAGAGATGGGATACAGTCATTGATCACTGTCACACTAACTCCCAATGGAGTGAACAGGAACAGTGTGATGACAGCGTCCCCACTACCACTGGGGCTCTTTTTATGGTGTCACCCCCATGGTACTCCCAGGATCTGGTAATGCTCCAAGTGGCTGAACAAAGCCCTTGAAATTGTGTCGGAATGGCTTACCATTTCCCTCATGGAACGGCAGAGAGTTCATGGCAACTAACTGTGCCCATGGTACTCTACGATAGTGTCATGCGGCATCTGATCATATCCACTGGTGCTTACTGTGATGACGGCAAACGTGGGGCCCATAGCAATCTCGCACTCATCAAAAACGACAGATCGCATCAATGCTGCACCCAGGGCTTCGATGCTGCCTGTGTCTTGACCAGTTCAACCGTATATAGAGCCATCCCCAGTGCCCCATGGACATCAACAGCCCGGCAGCACTGATAGAGACCCTGGTGCCCAAAGGCATCGATGAACCAGTGGTACCAAGGATTTCCAGAGGCACTTGCAGGCAGAAACTGTTCCGCCCCAATACATCTCATTGGTGCCCAAAGGAACCAATGACTGCCAGCATCAGACAGCTCCACTCGGCTCACCTATCCATCTGAGGGTATCAACGCTGCAAGGTCGATGGCATCCCTCGCCAGCGGCTATGGATAATGATAGCCTCAACAGCAACCCTAGCACTCATTGATGTGCACAAAGCCAGGCAGGGCCTCAGATGCCCCCAATCCCAGCAGCTCAGGGTCCACAAGATCACTGTGCCTGGATGCCTCGGCGTTCCAGGGTGCCTTGAGTAGATGGCAACCCCAGCACTCTTCAGCACCACGTTCACCAAAAGCCCTGTTACCCAAGGGCTTCAGGGGCACTCGAGAGCTCTCAGGAGTCCCAGCAGTCGATGGCCTAGAGGACGACCAGGGCACTCAATGGCGATCCCAGTACTTCGTCAATGGTGCTAGACATAATCAAAAGCTGCAACAAATGGCATCACTGGCCAACATACCATGGGGGGCCCACACCTCAATGGCATCGAGGCAGCTCTGCAATGCTATGGCATCAAGGGTGGCCACGGTATCGAGTCCACACACCTCAAGGGCGGCTCCAATGGCGAAAGGGTCCATGGCACTCGATAGCAGTCTTGGTCCCCAACACTAGAGGTCGATGCTGCTGCTCTGCCACATTGAGGCACAAGGTGCTCGATGTCACTAAGGTAGATGCAGTTCCTCTGGTGATTCTAGAATCTACGGTGCCTGCAGACGCCTAACAGCACAGAAGGCCCAGCCAGCGCATTCGAAGGGTGCCCGGTGCTTGCTGGCACATGTGGCCCTTATGGCATCGAGGGCACCCCAACGGCATCAAGGGTGATCATGGCGCTCAATGGCAGTCATCGGTGCACTGATCACAGATGTGTACAGGCAACAGATACTGGGTATGGCACCAAAAAGATGCAGCAGCAGCAAGCTGCTTGCCCAGGCTCCTGCTCACCCTCTCACAAGGACTCTGCACTGCCAACACAGGCTCCCCTCTTGCTTGCCTATGTCTTCCAGGGGCTTCTGCCTGTAGAGACTAGCTCCTCTGAATGTGGGGATGAGCTCTTCCCCCTTCCCAGGAACGGTATGGTCCTCTATCTGTTCACTGTCTGAACACCTCCATTGATGCCAATCGATCAGTGAAGTGCCATGAAACGTCTGCCCAGGTAGAACTCAGGCGAGTCCCCAGGCTCAGCAACCTACACAGATCACCCACGGACTGCATTCTCGGTCCGTCCTGCCAGCAACTGACAAAAGGTACAAAAACAGAAAGAGCAAGGAGAGGACATATTAAACTGTAGGTGCAGTATTTATTTAGTAAGGGATAGTATTAGACTCTGCCAGGCTCCACAGTGACCAAGGCCCACCATGCGGCTTGCAGACAGTGGAAAGAGGGAAAAAAAATAAAACTACCATAAGGTAAATGAAAGAAAAACAGCTGCAGCTCTAGAAAAAAAAAATCAATTTCCATAACTGTGAGGAGAGTGCAAAGCTGAATACCATAACATACACAGCTCCCGCTCCAAGGGGCGCGCAGCTTTGCCCGGCTTAGCCCGGGTTGGAACGGAATCTCTGCTGGCTGCGACCACGAAGAACGCCACAAGCTAAGTACTGTTTAAAATCCTAACCTGGACTTAATCTTGCTGGGTCACCTTGGGGATTCAGACTGTTAAGTGAATTTGCTATGCCTCATACAAAGAGGAAAGCAAAAGTGAGGGAAACCTCATCAACATCTACACCTAACAAGATGATGCAACCTAGCATTAAAGACTGTTTTCAGGGCTTATCCACACCTGCACCGGATGCGGCCGCTGTAAGTGACACTCAGGAGCAGGAGGAGAACTTACTGGCCATAGAAACATCACTGACGCCCGGTGCCCCAGAGAAACCGGTCCCTCCCTTCAAAAGAGTGACAGATGTTTTTGAAGACATGGGAGAACAATCCTATGCTGATTTGAAGGACAATTCATTATCAGTAATTGAAGGGCAAAATGGGGCATTAAATCAGTCAAAAGGGGAAGTATCTCAGGATAGTTTTAAAGAAGTGTCTATTATTACACCAACAAAATTCTCTATGGAAGAATTGGGTGCAATTATGGTTAATGTCCAAAAATCTATAGTTAACCTTACTAAGACAGTTCAAGAAGCATTAAAAAATAATATTCGTACTGAGGAAAAAGTAGTAAATTTAGAAAAGAAGGTAATTTCTTCAGATATTAAAATGGAAGAAATTCAGAAAGTTCAATCTAATTTAGTAAAATCTATGGCAGAAACGGAAGCAAAGATTGAGCTGTTAGAAAATCAAAACAGGAAATTCAATCTGAGAGTATTGAATTTCCCTAAAACACATCTTGCTTCACCAGGAGATCTATTTAATAGTTAAAGAATATTCTAAAATATTCTGATAATTCTATTCCCATCTTATCAAAAATTTACTACTTTCAACAAGTTCAACAAGAGAAAGGAAAAGACCAACAGCCCTATGAGAATTTAAATTTAACAGGCTTCTTGGAAAAATCTTTTGAGGCACGAATAGATATTAGAGCAACTCTACTAGTTCAATTTACATCTATCACTGAGAGAGATGCAGTATTAAAACATTTTAAATATCAAAAACAAGATTTCCACGGTTTTCCGATAAGAATCTTTCCAGATGTTGCTCGTGCGACTCAAAATAGGTGTAAGAGTTTTATTTCCTTGAGAAAAGAAGTAATAGAGGGGCACAATTTACCCTAAAATACCCATGTAAGTGTATCATAAGATACAAGGATAATAAAAGGTATATCTTTAATAATCCTGATCAACTTAGGAACCATCTAGATAAAGTACCCCCAACTACTGTTTTAATAGGGGAAGAAAATGTTTAATGTGGAAAAGAGGATTAGAGAAGTATTGATTGTTTCTTGTTAAATTGCTCCAATTTACTTTAACTTGGCAAGTGGCTTCTTTAAATTGCCTATAAATTTCCTATGTATAGGAGGTTGTGAGATATTAAGAATGCAATTGATTGTTTATTTTCCTCTGGATTTTGTGGAATCACAGTTATATTTGTATTTTAAAAATTTGAAAATGCAATAAAAATAAAATAAAAATAAAATTAAGGTCTGGGCTATGAAGGAAAACAGGGTAACTTCTCTTTTTGGAAAACCTATTTTTTTTTCCTCTTCTGTTGAAGGAAGTTTCATCTATGCTTCCTTTTTTTTTTTTTTGCTGTACACTATAACTTAGATTTTATTTTAGTTGACCAACTAAATTCCAAGTTCAAGGGAGTTCAGGCACCATTCACTGGAAAGGAGTTTTCAGGAATCTCTCACGGAGAGATCCAGGGACCCTTCAAAAGTCAACTGGATTACATTTATTCCTGAAAGAGGAGAACCATGAGGAAAGGAGAACTGTGGCACTGATCTGATCTTAACCACTAAAATATGACTTCCTCCAGAATATCCTGCTAACATCTAAATAAAAAGGTATGACAACCGGGACTAAAGTCTGTCATCTAAAGTTAAATATCTTACTCTACCAATTCTGGGAAAGAGATCAAAAACCGCCACTGCAATCGGGAAAGGATGTGAAAACAGAAGATCAGAGGAAACCATCAGTACAGAGTCGCAGATTTATTGGAAGTGAAGCATGTAATGGACTGTACTGACCAGAGACTTGTACATAGTTTGGGAGGTTATAACAGTATAAGCCCTTGGTTTCTAAAGATGGCCCTAGGACTCCTCGGTGAGGACATCAGCCCAGGAGGTTACAACATACTGGCCCGGCATCTTCCTGAAACCACATTATCTATTTTGTTACTAACAGAAATACCGTAAATTAAATCTACCAAAAAGTGCATTAAGTGGACCGGTGCAATGGCTTAGCAGCAGTTCTGCACATTGTTGTGCAGAAGTAGTTCTCGCAGCCCCTGGGGAGGTGAATAGGTCTCAGCCATTACACGATGGGGTGGACTATATGCATACCAGGGTCCAAAGTGAGGTGTTGCCCTGGCCAAGGACCATTACTACAACGTCTAGGCTAGGTGTGGGAGCCTGGGGTGGAGGTAGTTATAACAGCTTTGAATTAAAATGGTGCCCAACTGATCTGGAAGCACAAAAGCTGCAAAAGAAAACAAATGGGCCAAAAAGGTAGGTACTGCAACTTTTCTTTGATGTTTAAAGCATGGGATTAACCAAACAGCAGGGCTCACCCACACCAGCACTTCTAATGCTTTGAATCAGGTGCTGTGACATCCATTTTATATAACTAATTTTAAACTCATTAAGGCCTTGCTCATATAAAAAATTAATTTACAAAATGAGTTTAACATTAGCTCAAACTAATAAAGTTAAACTAGTGGAAGGATTTATGCTATCGATTTATGCTATCAATCTCAGCAATTGCAGATATTCCGCTAATATTTTTTTTTTTAGACTAAGTAATAAATACAAAATTTCAAGATTAATCCCATCAGATGGTGCAAAGAGCAAAGCAAGAGTCAGAGACCAAACTAAAACATTAAATGTGAGCATATTAACCACTGAAAATTATTTCATTCCCTTAGGAAAAGGACCACTAGCACCCAACAAAAAAAAGGATTAAGAATGAACACTATAGTTAAAGGCAAAGGATACATGGAAACAATTCCCTGGACAGAGACAAAATGTAGTCCAGCTACATCACTGCCTTTAAGTCAGGCTACTGTTTTCAATCTGACAAGAGTTTCAAGCTCTCACTTACGTTGCATACAATGAACCACTTACAAAAATGAACCAGAGATTAGGGGGAAAAAACACAATAAATCAGCGAAAGCCTTCTAAATCAGAGCATACACGTGTATTAAAAGTTAATCATAAATTCGACATACCATTGCACACAAATTTTTTATAGTGTTGCTACTTGAGTCTTGTAGTTATAAATCAGTGGTCAGAAATGACGCAAACCTTTCTTCTTTTTAAATTGCATAGAAAATGAAGTCCCAGAGGTACCACTTACCTCTTTGCTGGAAAATCTTCAAAAGAAGCCAGACACTGGATTAGGCTTTCAAGATGAAATTCTCTGCGACAGGGCTTCTAGACTACTCTGCTCGCAAACGGCGAACTACAGGGAAACAGACCGCCATATTTAAAAATGCATAGCTTTGCTTCATTTCTGACCAATGATTGTAACAAGACTGGAGTAGCAACACCAAAGATTTGTGAGCAATGATACATATTGAGTTAATGATGATTAGTTAGCTTTTGATATACATGTATACTTAGATTGGAAAAGGATTTCATCGATTGTGGACATACAATAAGCCAACAGTGGAACAGGAGAGGGGAACAAAAAACCCCACACACACTTTGCCTAGAATACACTGACCAAGCAAACAAGAACGCCACTTTCCAAAGTGATTTTTGCAAGTCATACAACAAACTCTGCGACTGCAATCATTAGCAGCAGCAGATGCTGCATTGCTGCAGTGTTTTATATTCTAGAGATGTGTTTCTCACACAGGGAAGTGGCTGCCGATGAATTAAACCTCTCCCCATTAGTTCTTTTAAATCACCCTCTTAGTGTGTCATTTTTCCATCTGCTAAAATAGCTTCATCTTCTATTTTTGTTCTCTGCATAGGCCACATCCAAGGAGGCAACCTGCGATATCAAAAGCTAAATCCATACCCTGTGTCTGCACTACTGTTACATTTGGTGGAGCAACAAAAAATTAATCTGCAAAGAATCCAGCTTTCTTTTGTTACAACCAGTTGCTGCACTGTACCCCACCAAGATAAAACAAGTTCCTCTGCTCCAAGGCAATCAGGATGAAGGCTGGAAAAAACAGGATTAGTATTGGCAAAAATGAGGACAGCTAGACTCCTTTATTCTGTTTCAGACTATAATCTTAGAATCACAGAAAAACAGAACTGGAAGGAGACTGTCCTGGTAACCTCACTCAATTTTAAAGGGTACCCATAATGAATATGCATGAGAGATTTGCATAAACTGGATCTCCAAAGTATACAAATCTCATGCATATTCAGTTTGAGAATCCCGAAACCCTGCCTGGCTGAGGTTTTACCAGAACAGTTTTGGAAGCTCTGATGTAGTCCTTCTCCCTGTTCCCGTATAAGATCCACTGCACTTTTAGTGATCTTAAAGAGAAGTTTAAACTGCTTTAAGAAAAATAAATAAAAATACCGGAGATTCCAGTAGCTTTAGGCTAGATGTCCTGAAGGGTTCCCCTTCCCATTGTGTGTCTGTGAGGGTGCATCTATCCCTAGGTTGTGTCTTCCAGATTTTCTGTCAAAAGGTTTTTGAAAGATTTGGATGGTATGTCCTGGAAATTTAATCACCACTTATAGAAAAGAAAAGAAAAAAGGTAAATTCTGAGTAGATCTGACATTTTTCTTCATCATCAAAAGAGGCATTCCTTCCTGTTCAGCTAACTCAGTCACCTAGGTGGCATGCTACCCAAGGGTGTATGACAGGTATTGAATATATGTTTAGAAAAGTGTAAGTGTTATGCTTTTTTTTCCACTTTTTTGCTCTTTGGTTTTCATTGCTGCTTTGCTTGCTAAAGAACATAAAATATGCCACGATGAGCCAGAGTAAAGCTCCACAGAGCCCAGCATACCATCTCCGATGATGGCCTATCAGGGTCACAAAATACCTGGCAAATCCCAAAGAGCAGATCCACTTCTCCCAGGGATTTGCAGCGGCTCTCCCAAATCTACCTGGTGGTTAACAAATGTTTATGGACTTTTCCTTCAGAAGCCCAAATTCCTTTTAAACTATGCCATGCTGCCTTGACTATATCATCTGGCAGACATATTAACCACCTCGATATTCTACTTCCTTAACCTCATGATATGCTTTGAGCAGTTCAACACCTTAGCAGTAAATAGGTTGCGGCTTGCCCATATTCTGCCTCACACTGATGCTGTGTGCTTGCTCTCACTGGAGAGGATCCTTCCTCAAGTACAGCTGGCTAGGCAGCTATTTTTTTTTTTTTTTTAACCAGATCGATAAGCTCGTAGCCTTTTACTGACTCAGGTACTCCCATAATCCTGAGGATATTCCCACGATCACGGTTTTCTAGGTTTTCAATGAGGGAAGCAGTCATTTTCTGTAGCTCAATGATGTGTTGATTCACAAGGTCCAACTCACTTTCCTGTGCTGCTACCCGCTGCTCTACTTCAAGGCATCTGGTATGACTACCACACCCCTCATTTCTTCCATCACCAACCTTAATTTATTAAGGCAATCATCTAGCCCTGCAGAAACATTTCAAAATTTGCTTGACCATATCCTCAGAGATGACGGCAATAATTCTCTCTCTCACCTTGGTAGCTGCCATTTTCTGTTCTCCAGCCTTAACTTTTTGGTGGCTGTTGCTCAAGATCATTGTGGACATAATTCAGACTGCCACACAAAATTGTCACTCTCAGGTCTTATGGTAAATGCCTATAGTTTGCATATCTTTTTAAATGGAAGCAGAGATTTCTATTGTCAAAATATAAAAAAAAAATGAGGAATACCATGAGAGCTCAAACCCCCTGCACCCAGTCACCCACAGAGCATCACCGAAAGTCCAGAGGAAATTCATTTTTAATTTCTCCCAGAGCATAAGCTTATTCAGGTTTTAAATGTCTTTATTAGGCTTTAAATGTTTATACCACAACTTCACACAAGTACTACATTTTCAATACACAACCAAAACCCCCCAAAATCCCACCTCCCATTCAGAGAGCACAGTATCCACTTCCTGCACCAACTGAAAACTTAAGAAAAATGAAATCATTCTCTCACCTCATTTGGAAGCAAAAGGATATAAGTGCTCCAGAGCTGCTTGATCAGGTTTCTTAAATCCAGGATCAATCTCAGCTCCCTAAATTCCTTGACAACAACAATAGCAGGAAGAGAATCCTTGGCCATAGAGATGAAGGAACTGGTTCTATCGTCAGTGTTAGAGGAGCAAGTCCACCTCCTGATGAAGCTGCATCGAGTGAGACAGATCTGGACTGAAGGCCGAGTAGTGAAGCAGCATGGAAGACTGGGAGAAATGCAATTTTAAGAGTACAGTGATCTTTGATGATCTTGTGCCACACTTCTAGGTAGTGATGGATTCTCCCCTCTACCAGAGAGGGTAGTTGCTGGATCTAAAGGCTGGTCGAAACCTTGGCCCAGGCTTGGGCTAGACCTATTGCATTACTTTTGGCTGATGGCATTCATGCTGTTGAGTGCAAATCTGAAGTTGTTGTTGCAGAAGTAGGGACAGCATTCATCATCACTGGAATTGCCAGAAGGAGCACCTATTGAAAGAGGGCTTTTAAAAGCTTAGAAGGTGCACCATACAGAAAACTGCTGCTCCAACCCCATGGAGAGAGACTGCACTGCCACAAAGCTGTTCTTTTATTTGAGCCAGTATTTCTCTGAGCTTCTCCAAAGAGAGGATCACTCAGGCAGGGCACATCTGCCAACGTCTCGTGGACATCCTTGCATATTTACTGGCTCTCAACCAGGTCATGCGACGAGAAGCATCAGGTAGTACTTCTAGACAGATCGAAGAAGATATTGCAGGATATACACATTTAAACATCCAATAGTGGCTGAGAATTTGTGATTCTGCCATCGCCAGCTGTTAGCCTGCTATTGGACACGCGTTTTCCCTTACCCCTTATTCAGTAAGGGGAGGAAAACGCGCGTCCAACCCGCGGCACCTAATAGCGCCCTCAACATGCAAATGCATGTTGATGGCCCTATTAGGTATGCGCGAGGGATACAGAAAGTAAAATGTGCAGCCAAGCCGCACATTTTACTTTCAGAAATTAGCGCCGACCTTTGGGTCGGCGCTAATTTCTTCCGGCACTGGGAAAGTGCACAGAAAAGCAGTAAACACTGCTTTTCTGAGCACCCTCCAACTTAATATCATAGCGATATTAAGTCGGAGGTCCCGAGGAGTAAAAAAAAGTAAATAAAAAAAATGTGAATTCGGCCCGAGGCTGTCGGGCCGAAAACCGGACACTCAATTTTGCCAGCGTCCGGTTTCCGAGCCCGTGGCTGTCAGCGGGCTCGAGAACCAACGCCGGCAAAATTGAGCGTCTGCTGTCAAACCCGCTGACAGCTGCCGCTCCTTTTACCCGGATCTACCGCCGGACCTAATTTAAATACTGAATCGCGTGCACCAGCCACTCGCTGGTGCGCTCTCCCGCAGACTTTACTGTATTGGCCCGTGTATAAGTAACGAACCAGGCAACACCAATGAGCAGTGATCTGTGCATGCAGCAAGGAGCTTTGAAACATCTTTCTCTGGCAGTGTATCTGAATATATTCTTGTTTTCTTTGCTCTTTTAAGAGCAGATTCCACCACTACTGATAGGGTAATTATACTACTCCAAATTTGAAAGAGAGGTCAAGTTTCCTTGCTACGGGGGCACAGGAAATGGGATTTTCCCATATTCTCATTTGTAAATATCGCAGGATATAATGGACCAGAATAGCGGCTGGGTCCACTAGAATGTCCAGAACCTAGAGCAGGCCCAAGACACCTGCAGGAGGATCTTTGTACTTACATACATTTACTCCAAGGGCTTTTCCTAATTTGTCCAGAAACCTGGAGTAGGAAAGGTCTTCTGGGAGAGAAAAGTATTCAGGAGGTTGTGAAGTGGGGATTGGAAGGAATTCTTGATGCCTCTTCAGATCCTAGGGATGAGGGAACACTGATCCAGGACTCCAATGATGAAGCTGGTGACTGAGGAGAGATAATCAGTCTCCTTCGAGGAGTGTACTCCTGGACATCCTTGGAGGTCACTGCATGTGAATGCTGTGGGCTAGAAGCATCTTGCAAAGCATCTGATAGAGAATCCAGATGAACTAGGGATGCTGGGACTCCCTGTCATGGAAGTGAAGGTAACATCCTGGAAAGGAAACGTTGCATAGTACCTTCCTTATCCTTAAGCCTCTAATGAGGTAAAGAAATCTTTCACCCATTCCACTACTTTGTCAAGGGGCTGATAAGTGCTCTGACCTCGAGGAGGTGGTGTTCATCATACCAGAATAGAATCTTGTACATCTTCTGGACTCTGCAGAACTTGAACTGGAGACAGATTGAAAATAAGAGGCACCAGAGAGTAAACAGGATATGGCGTTTCTAGACGCAGACTCTGCGACAGTAATTTTGAGAGTGCTCTAGTAATCAATAAAGGAAGATAGATCCTATCACCTTCTACTCCTTAACCAGCGTATAGCTGCATAAGAAGATTTGTGGTGTGATTCATTAATGCTTACAATGTTTTAATGTTCCAGGGCTCGACGAGCCAGGGTCTTGTGCACCAACAGGGCTCTACTTGTCAATGCCACTGATGTACTCTAGCCTCTGCGTTACTTCAGTGCTCACTGCTCTGGCAGTTCTGCAGAGTGGCATCTGATGCATGGCAGCTATTTATACCCTCAACCACGAGGATTCAGCCTCTCTCAACAATGGGGGAGATATTTTAGAGAAGTTAGTGCTCAACTCTATTCCTGGTGAGGCAGACGAGGTTGCACTTTCATAAGAGGACAGACCTCAGCTTTTCTGAGATTTACGCAGTTTCTCCTTTTCCCAGGATCTGAACCTTTGTGATGGTGGGGGTCATCCATCCAAAATTATAACAATTGGCTTGGTTGTGGTCTGAACACAGGCAATGTTAGAGGTTGTGTCCACCTGTAATGAACATTTTCCTGCCACAAATACAGTCTTTAAACCCATTTACTGTGCCCATTTTCTTAACAGACATTCAGACCAAAAAAAAAAAATCTTCACATTTCTTTTAAAAAAGGGTAACAATGAAAAGTGCTTTTTCAGGGCTGCTGAGGCAGCTTGAATAATTTTTCAGAAAAAAAGAGAAAGGTTCATATTTGTACCAGTGCTTGGAGAAAAAAAAAAAAAGACGACGACAGAGGGCTCATGAGAATGCCTGAGTGGGAATTCCCACACATACTAAGTAGAACAAACGCTTTACTAGCTAAGACAGAGAGCTCCATTTGGTGCAGCTGGATGACACCACCCATGTTAGCCATGTTATGGCTAAGTCAGCCCTGTTTATCGATGGAAGACACCTCAAAGTCTTTGTCTAAAGGATTTACTCAAAAGGATACAATCCCAAAATCATCTCCAGGACGATTGCTTGATGACTTAACACCCAGGATAAATCTACTGCAATACAAAAAAAGGAAAAGCTACAGAGTGAGTACCCCTTGTAGTTACACACAAATCTAGAGTTGGAGAAACTAAGAAAAATAAAAAAAATAAAAAAAAAAAAGGGAAGACTTACAGCCACTAACCCTGGAAGACAAATCACTATTTCTTGCTCCACTGGTACACATTTGTTCCACAATGTGAAGCAAAAATGAGTAAAAAAGCAAACTTAACACAAACTCAGAAAGAAAAAAAATGGCATATACCCCTGCAACGTATCATACTGCAGGTTATGCCAACACAACATAGGACCGCCTAATCACCCACATGAGAAAAACATTTAACATAAGGGGTTTCTACTCATACACTACATTTAGAGGGGGAGCATATCATTCAATGCAGAAAGTGTGAACACACATTACTGCAGAGACAGGCCAGACAATTCACAAAGACACAAACAAGATCAACCACCATTTTGAGAAGGGTGGGGGGGCGAAGCACTTTTTGTAGATCTTATGAGAAAAATTAAAAAGGAAAATTTAGCGCAATGATCAGATGCTTTAGAATTGACAAGAAAGGACTAAAAAAATAATCATATTAGAAAGTTATATTGCTTAATACCTTCTGATCACCCGAACACCCCTCTCTCTATCATTGGAATGCCTTTTATGATTCACGTCTTTTCTGGGAATGTTCTTCTGCTCATTTTATTCTGGTCTGAAGAAGAATATTAGCTATCATAAGCTAGTCAAGAAATGTACTAGTCAGACCAATAAAAAGGTCATCACTCATACATTTTTCTATCTTTTTTTTGCGATCAAGGGAACTAATAGCAGCCACGTTACTTTAAAAGATCTGGAGAGCAGGAAACAGGAAGCACGGCTATGTCTGCCTGTTGGACCAACAGAGACTAGGGTAGCAGGGTGATGTGGAGAGAGAAAGAAAGGGGAACACTTGTCAACATGGTGGGCTCAAGGCAATCTGCTGCTTGAGAAGAGGGTTGAGATGGCACTCCCCCCACCCCACCCCCCTTCCAAGGCACAGCACAGGTCAGATCAACAAGAAGGCCCAAGTGGGGAGGTTCCCTTGGAGTCTAGCCCTTTTGGTGATCTGAAATGTTGCAGAAGAAAGAAAGCAGGGGTCAAAGTACCCAGGAGCAAATAGAAATACCACCGACACGCTAAGAGACTGGCAAACCTGCCACACTCCCAGGAACCCACAGCCTGCCTCCCGCATTTCCCCTGAAGAGTCTGTATGTGGCAGACTCTTCGGGGTGGTGCAAGGATATAAAGGCAACTTAGGTGAACTTTACAGCCTGGCACCCCCTTCCTTCCCAGCCCTTACCACACAACCGAAAACTGTGCATTTACAGCAGATGTTACATGAAAAAGGCCATTCAAAGTCTTCTGAAGGAAAAGATATCACATGTACATATTATTGTTGCATACACTGCCATAGTGCCCTCAAGAAACCTTGGGCGGGGAGAGGGGGGAAGACTTGGAACTCATATGGCATTGAGCATATGTAAGGACCTTCATTTTCAGTTATTTTAAATTTTACCTGGGAATTTCCATGTGATTAAAAAAAAAAAAGTCAGTGGAAAAAATTCAATAGAAAAATTAGTTTATCATACTGAAATCCCCAGAAAAAATAAATAAAAACTTAAAAATGAAGGTACCTAGGCATATCATAAAACGCATTTGATGTGGGCTTGGCCCTAAGAAAGCCATGAGTAAGTTACAATATAGTAAACCTCCCATACCAAAACCCAGCACTAAATACCAGTACTTAAACAGCAAGAACCCTACCTATGAAAAGGCAACACTGCAAATATTACATCAGGCTCTAAAAACACCAATACACCTCCTATTAAGAAAACGAAGCAAGCCAGGCTTCTCTAGATCCCTACACACACAATGTACTAGTAGAATACCCCCCCTCAATCACACATGCAGGACACAGACAGACCCTCACCAAATTTAGATTAAAGAGACCATAAAGTATAAACAGGAAGAGGTCACGTGATGCTGTGAAGGGAGCAGGACGCGTTGCTGATCGGCTCCCTTCAGGCCTGTCTGCCATCCACCCCCAACCAACTGTTCTCTGCATCTAGGACTGCTTTGTATGCCCCGATGCAGTAATTGGGGCACAGTTCCTATCTGGGGGACTTTGATACGGTTATGTTGAGCTGGCTTTTGAAGAAAGACAAAAAACCCAGCTGACAGTCCAAGATGGCCGACGGAAATAGCAATGCAGCAACCGAGGTGGCTCGCACAGAGGTACTGATCGCTGCAGTCACTGGGGCTGTAGAAAAGGCTATTGACCTAAAGCTGGTTGGGAAATTTGGAGACATTTTTGCAAAGCTAGACACCTTATCCAGCTTGTTCGAATCGGAGGCTTGGAGGTTAGCAGAGGTGGAGCAGCATGTCTCTGCTTTAGAAGATGGCACCCGTGGTCATAACACAGCTGCCGCTACGAAGGTGGAATGCTTAGACATTATTGAAAACAAGTTCAAGGATCTGGAGAATTGCTCCCATCGTAATAAACCTGTGGTTTCTGGGTTTCCCCAGAGTCGTTGCTTCGTGCCGAGTTGAGGGAGTTCCTGGAAAAGTGGCTACTGAGCATGCTCCATCTCCCTGAGTCTCTGGGGCCCATATAAATAGAACGGACTCATCAATATAGCCCCATGTCAGGAAAATCACGTCAGGCCTCGAGTGGGCATCGTCCGCTTCCTTGATTTTGCCCAGAAGGCTGCGATTCTGCAGGTGATGTGGCAGAGCGCCCAACCCAGTGTGGGGGAACAGAAGATCCTAATATTTCAAGACTATTCAGTTAAACTAGCTGGGCTCCGGGGAGCACTCTCACTTGTATTTAACTATCTACTTCAGAAGATTTGTTTTTCATTGTTATACCTGACCAAACTGCAGGTCACACATGCAGGAAACACCACTATCTACAACACACCCACAGAGGCACAACATTTCGTGAAGACTTTAATTGGGGGACTGAGATGGGCCTAGAGTTGTGCAGGTTGCGGCATAGTGCACAGCAGCAGCAACGATGCCCTGATGGTTTGTGACTTTGTTTTGTTCCCCTGAGCTGGGTCATTGCAAGTGGGCAGCCCATGGGGCTCTGCTTTGAACTAGAGTTGATCCACTGGACTCATCTTGAAGCTCGAGGCCCTATATGTGGATGTGGGTCTTGTTTCCATCATTGGACAGTTTTTGGTTTCCCCTATTTGTTACATAGTACTTTTCTCATAGGACAGTATCCTGGTGATTTTGTACTCTCCAGCTACCAGAGTCCGAGCCATTTTTGGTTTCCTTGCTTTGTTTGCTTCACATCTTTCCCGGGTTAGCATTCAGGAGACCTTGCTTTAGAGTCATCCGAATGGAACGTGCTCAGATGATCCTGGGTCCTTGCTCGTTTAAGGACAGCAGACCTTTTTTATTTGGAAGGACCTACAGCGAGCGAGGCCCTTAAAGCAGACATTCTGTTTACTGTCCCTTATATTGGTATTTTCATAATGCAGGATTTTCTCGTCTCTGATCTTTGTTCATCTTTCTTTGCATGGTTCAGATGGTTGGGGTGGACGTGGCCCCTAATTATCATATGAGAGGCTGCTCCTTTCTGGGTACTAGGCCCAGAGAGGGAGGTATGAGTAGTAAGGAGAAAGTAGGGTTAATAAGGGTAGAGTTTCAGATAGCTCAGGCTTGTGTGTGTGTGTGTGTGTGTGTTGGGGGGGGGGGGGTTTGAGTTCTTGGGTTTCTTGATATTGTTGGGGATTTGTGTAGATAAGGATAATTTTCAGTTTGCACCTTGTGTCCATTATCAAGTAGGATTGGTGGGGAGCACCCCGAGCTGGGGGGGGGGGGGGGGGGGTCCCTTTTTTGAAGAGGGAGATCCACTCATCTCTGAACCCTTAGTGTTTCCTAATAAACAGGGTTTACGAATCATTTTGTGGAATGTATGTGGTCTGGGCTCACCCATTAGAAGACAAAAGATCCTGAGAACATTGAAGAGGCACCAAGCTGATACAGCTATGATTCAAGAAACACACCTTAGTGATGTTGAACATAGCAAACTCCACAGGTGGTGAGTAGGTGATGTTTTCTGGGCTTCCTCAGATTCTAATATGGCCACGCCTGCTTTAAGAATGAACAAATCGCTATCTATTCATCATAAGGTAACAATCAGTAATCTTGAAGGTCAGTTTTTTTCAATCCCTCTGAAGGATGTTGGGGGAGGCTTCCTCAGTTCCTTTGATTTGGGGGGGGGGGGGGGGGGTTTAAATGTGGTAAGTAAGGAATCGGGGGTGAAGCCAAGACAGCGACTGAGTGAGGAGCTGGAGAAGAGTCTTGCTGTTACCCCCGTGCCTTTTGCTTAAGTATCTCGTTTTCCTTGCAATTTTTCATGCCTCATACAAAGCGCAAAGCCAGGCTTCGTGAAAGCCTGGCGATTTCAGAAACTTTGGATCTTAAACAACCATGTATTGAGACTTTCTTCTCCTCAACACCGAATGAGCCGGGAGCGAGGGCCGCGGAGGGAGGAGATGCGGAGCGAACGTCTTCCCCAAAGGTCGATGAGATCTCACTTATCCCCGGCGCATCAGAGACGCCATCCCCTCCTCAGCGTTTGAAAGTAGCGTGTGAGGGTGCTGGCACAGCCCTCCCAGTCAGTCCTAAAGAGCTGAATGCTCAACAGGAGAGTGATGTGGAAGTACTGAGAAAAGGACCCCAGAAGATTTTACCTCTTGGGGGGGGACCCCTGAGTCCCAGATTGGGTCCTATGTGCCTTCATCGCTGGAAAACAACTGAGCTGCTGCTTCAGCGCTGGTTCATACTCGGGACACTGAAGCTATGAGACGGGGTGAGCAAATGCCTGTATATTAGGCCCTTTTCTTGTTAAACCAGCTAAAATAACGATGGAATCGCTATGGGAAGCTTTAGCTTCGATTGAATCAGCAATTGTTACTTTAACTAGATCTTACTTGGAGACAAACAAGTATAGTGTCAATAATGAAGAAAGGATTTCTGTGCAAGAAAGGAAAACGATTACAGTGGAAGAAAGATTAAATGTGGTTGAAAAACATCAGCAGAATTTGATATAATCAGAAAATATTTAAAGTAAAAAGATTGAGAATATAGAAAATTCATTAAGAAGCTTGAACACATCAGGGTGCTTAACTTTCCTGTTATTCAACAGGAATTCCGTCTGAAGCCATTCCTTTAATAATGAAGGCCTATTATTTGCCTCAGAAATCCATGGAGAATATACAAGGAAACATGGAGAATCAACAGTTAAATATTACAGAAATACTGGAACTTTCTCAGGAAGATGGAGGTTACTAGAAGAGGAGTTCTGCTAGTGACTTTTGCATTTATTGGTGAGAAAAATAATATACTTAGGCTTTTTTCCCCCGCAATAGATCTCCGCTATTTTAATGGTCAAAAATTATGGTTACACCCAGATATTACTAGGGTTACCCAAGAAAGAAGAAAATTCTTAACTATGAGAACTGAGGCTTTGATAATTTGTTCTAAGTATACCTTGCGTTACCCATGCAAATGTGTTGTAAAGTTCCATGATTCTACTTATATATTTTCTGAACTGTCACAATTGCAACTTTTTAGATTCACACCCTATGTGACTATCAGTGCAGTTAGGCAATTATATAGGCTACCTCAGATTTCCTTTTGCTTATTTCTTGTTATTCGCTCTTAGTACCTTATGAGCCCACCCCCCGAGGATTTCTTATAACAAAGGGTTATATTATATTACTCTATTGTGTATTAGAGGAAGATGTATGTAGTAGACTATACTATTTCTTTAATGTACCTTGTTTTCTGTCAAATAATATTTATGTTAAAAGTGAACTGCAATAAAAATTTTATAAAAAATGTGGTAAGTGAACTCCAGATGGATAAGTACCACCCAGGTCCTATAGATGTGGTTTTGAAACATAAGGGTGTCCCTTTACTTTGTAAGCATTTAGATTTATTGGATGTCTGGTGGGTTCTTCATCCAATGGAACAGGATTACACTCATGTTTCTTCTCCGCACGCTTCCCAATTGCATTGACTATCTCTTGTTAATCGTCTACTTTGTTTTCTCAAGCGACCACTGCAGAGATTGGCCCTTTAGAAAATCTCAGATCATGCCTTGATACGAGCGAACATGCACTGGGTGGTCGGTGGGCGGAAGCAGCATCAGTGGCGCTTCTCTGCATTTCTTGCCAAGGACAAAACACTTTCAGGAGTTTTTGCAGCAGCGTTGGGATGCTTAAGAAGCATATTGCCACGCTGGCCCTATTTTGGGAAACAGGTAAGGCAATGCTTTGTACTGAGATTATTGCCTATTTGGCTCAACGATGTAGGGCTCTCGACGCCAGATTGCTAAAACTGGAAAAACAGGTGCATTGGGACCAGCTGCGTCTGGTGAGAGGGCACTCCTGAGTTGGCTAGGACAATTTTTTTTAACCTCTGACTGCCCTGAACTCCAACATATGGTTAAGTCTATGTTTTATTATAAATTCCAACTCTTGCAATATGGCAGGAAGGCTGGGAAACTATTGGCCAATTTGGTAAAATGTAAGCTACTGCAGCAGCCTGGGATAAACAACATAAAATAGTTAAATTTTCATGAAGGGCTTTATGGGGTTTTTCTTGATTTTCAGCAACTTTATGCCCGACAGCCAGAGGATATAATGTCCCGGACATGTTTCTTTAAAATGTTTGCACACCCGCAACTCACAGATATGCAGCTAGAAAAATTAAATGCCCCGCTCCATCTGGAGGAAATACAATATGGGATTTTGGGGGCTTCCTAATACAAAGCACCTAGGCCAGATGACTACAGGGGATGGGGGGGGGGGGGGAGTTTTCTAAGATTCTGCGGGAACGTGTGGCCTCCCCTTTGCTCCTTCTGTATGAGCTCTGACTTGAGCAGTGATCTTTTCTGAACCAAGCTAATAAGGCCCTTATCATGCTAATTCCCTACTTGAGTTGAGCTCTTATAGGCCAATATTGCTATTGAATTTTGATATTAAATTACTCGCCGAGATTTATGCTGACTGATTAGCATGATCATCAGGTGGGTTTTGTGCGGGGGCGGCATCCTGGTTTTAATGTGAGGCAGGCATGGAGCACTTTTTGCATGACGCCATCCTTGCTGATCAGTTTCAATGCAGAGAAGGCCTTTGAGTAGCATGGGATTACCTTTTCTTTGTTTTAGAGCAATTTGGGTTTCGTGGCAACTGGTTGAGGGTGGTTCACTTACTCTACTCGGGGGTCCAGTGCTCAAATTTTGATTAATGGATCTCTCACATCTGAATTTGCATTGCAGCGTGGTATGAGGCAAGGATGTCCTGTCACCTCTTATTTTATCGCTGGAGCCCGTTTATTGAGGGCCATTCAACATAATATAAACAGTTCTGGTTATTTCAGTCTGTGCCAGCATATTTAAGCTTGCAGCTTTTGTGGATGACCTGCTGATACATCTTAGTAAGCCTATGGAATCTTTGATCGCTTTGATGGAGGAGTTTACTTTTTTCGGCTCCTTTGTTGGATTTAAATGAAATGTAATTGCCTCCCCTGCCCAATTATGTGGACTGGAAAAAGAAAAAAAAAAAAAAAGTTTCCTCTCAGTGGGCTGGGGACTCTTTTCATTATTTGGGGATACAGATGTTAAGCTAGTTTATGCAATGTTGTTTCGCTTTGCTTGGCGGGAGAAGAGGGCACGGATTTCAATAGCTAATTTGGTAGGACCCAGGAAAAAGATCTAGGCATCATAGTGGATAATACTTTAAAATAGTTGGCTCAGTGTGCTGCAGCAGTCAAAAAAGCAAACAATGTTAGGAATTATTAGGAAGGGAATGGTTAACAAAACAGAAAACATAATGCCTCTATCACGCTATGGTGAGACCGCACCTTGAATACTGTGAACAATTCTGGTTGCCGCATCTCAATAAAGATACAGTTGCGATGAAGGTGGTACAGAGAAAGGCGACCAAATTGATAAAGGGGATGGAACAGCTCCCCTATGAGGAAAGGCTGAAGTGGTTACGGCTGTTCAGCTTGGAGAAGAGACGGCTGAGGGGGGTATATGATAGAGGTCTTTAAAATCATGAGACATCTTGAACGAGTAGATGTTAATTGGTTATTTACACTTTCAGATAATAGAAGGACTAGGGGGCATTCCATGAAGTTAGCAAGTAGTACATTTAAGACTAATCGGAGAAAATTCTTTTTCACTCAACGCACAATTAAGCTCTGGAATTTGTTGCCAGAGGATGTGGTTAGTGCAGTTAGTGTAGCTGGGTTTAAAAAAGATTTGGATAAGTTCTTGGAGAAGTCCATTAACTGCTATTAATCAAGTTGACTTAGAGAATGGCCTCTGCTATTACTGGCATCAAAGGCATGGGATCTTCTTAGTGTTTGGGTACTTGCCAGGTTCTTACGGCCTGGTTTGGCCTCTGTTGGAGATAGGATGCTGGGCTTGATGGACCCTCGATCTGACCCAGCATGGCAATTTCTTATGTTATGTTCTTATGAAAAGTTTACCATTTCAGGTAGAGGGAGTGAAATATGTTCAGTGGCAGCTTTTACAAAATTTGCCAGACAAGGGTTTAATAGGCTAGAACAGCGCTTCTCAACCAGTATGTCACGTCTCCCGATGTCCCACTGCCCATTGCACTTCCCTTCTCCCTTTTTCCAGCCCCTGTGGGCCGATTGGAAGCCTCCTTTCTTCCTACCCCCATTGCCCAATGGGAAGCCTTCTTCATTCTGCCTGCCCCCGTGCAGGCCAATCGGAAAACTCCTCCTTTCTACCTACCAGTGGGAGTAGGAAGAAGGGAGGAAGCCTTTGATTGGCCAGTGAGGCAGGCATCAGAATGCCCGGGGTGGGGTGGGAGGAACAGAAGTGTTGAACTCCGACGAAGCAAGGCCGCCACAGGACCATGGCAGTGAAGAGGAAACCAGACTATCACGGGAGCCCATTCCCGTGGTGGTGCAAAAAGAAAGCCCGCCGGAGTAAAGCCGTGGTGGAACTGGAGCCCATCCCTGCATATATACATATATACGTGCACATGGTATAAGATAGGCTGTACATGTGTACACAATTTTGTGCACATGTAAATACCGCCTCTACCGCATAAGTGGGGGGATTATACTAGACACACATGCTAATGCAATTACCAGTTTCTCCAGTTCATCCAGGTAAGACATGGGACTTACTAACGCCCCTAGTTAAATAGCCTCCTTTTTACCCTGTTAGCACCAACCCTTAAAAGCCTGGTGATTAGCCTAGAATTTATTACTTATACACCATTAACAGTAGCAGTAGCAGCAGCAGTAGTAGTAGTAGTAGCAGTGTTACATGGCAGGGGACTCTGGAGTGCACTTATTCGCTTAAATAGATACTTATGTGCACATTTCATGTTAAAGTCCTGGAACACCCATGTCCTGCCCCCTTTTTACAAATTTGTGCGAGTACCAGGAGATACATGCTTACTCGGGTGCCTTTTAAAATCCATGTGATGATGCATGCTGGTCGGACATACTCTCATATTTCCCAGTTTTGGCACGCACCGGGCTTTTAAAATTCAGGGGGTGAATAAGTAGTAGCAAAAAAAAAAAAAAAAAAAGGGGTGGGGCATGGTCTGGCAGGACATGGGCATTCCAGGACTAACATGAAATGAGTGAGCGACGGTTGAAAACAAGAAAACTGTGGTCCTCAAAAAAAAAATAGCATTCTGAACCTTCAATTAAGACATCATGATTTGTGAATCTTAGCAAATTCTGACTATTGGCTAATGCCCCTGTTAAAGCTACATTTCAATACAGCTGTTAGCCATATTCACAGGCATGGTGTGAAACTGTTAGCATTTAGGTATTTAGTCATTTATTCAAGTGGCTTCACATATAATGTAAGTTCAGTACTGTGTAGCTGAGCATTGTCAGGATCACTATGTGGGTTTTGTTGTACGGGTAAGAAAATGGAAAAACACCACTTTAATTACTAAGTCAAAGAATAGGTGGGAAGGGAGACAGGTAGTCAGATTTAATAATGTAATGTTCAACTTCTTTTGAGGAATCAAAACTATTTTAAACAAATTTTTCAAAATACCAGCCACCATTACATCTAAACAAACAAAGAACAAACTAACCAATTACAGTCAAACTATCAACAAATACTCTTACTCATGACCAATGGCTCATGCTTTCTGGCAGTGACTCCTTACAGACTCAACAGGAAATTAGAGTCAGGTGTGTGCACTTAAAAAAAAAAACAACACAAAAACAAAAAAAAAAAACCACACACCACACACTAAAATCATGTAATACCCTCTTGGAGAGCATTGCTACTTTAACATTTAAGAGAAATTCTAGCTCTGTCTGAACAATCACTGATAAATGTCTTTTCATGCAGCCTTTGGAGGTTGATTAAAGAACTGGGGTTTAAAGGATCTCGCTATGCTGACGTTCAATTGGTTTTTCCAGCAGGAAAAAATGTGGAGAAAGCAATGATCAGAATTAATGGGAATTTGAGCCTGCTTTCTAAGTGGTTTTTCAAAAATCGATCATTGCTAAATATTGGGAAACCAGAGTGCCTGTATATTGGAATGGAGGATGTTGTACAATGGTCACTGAAATTAAAGATAGAAGGGATAGAACTGGGAGCTAGGCCAAAAGTGAAGAATTTGGGGACAATTTGTGATGATCAGTGGAATTTTGAGTCTCATATCTATAGTAGTACAGGAGGTTATTTTTTAAACTTAGGTTACTGGGGACACTTTGTGCATTCTTGTCTTTGCCAGTTTTTGGGTTGGTGGTTCAGGCTTTTAAATTTGCCTCAGATTGATTAATGCAATGGGTTGTTGGTGGGGTTGCCAGCTAAATGTATTCACAGGTTGCAGATTACGCAAAAGTATGGCAGCATGCTTGATTTATGGCTATCCTCAAAAGATCAGTGCAGCCCCTTTACTAAGGCAGCTGCATTGGTTTCCAGTTCAGCAGAGAATTCAAATTCAAGATTATGATTTTAATTTATAAAGTGACCAAAGGACAGGGGTCAAAGTATTTACAAGCCCATGTCTGTTCACCATCTGAGATATTATTCAAAGATCCAACAGTGAAAGAGGTTTCTAGACGTGCAAACAGGAAGAGGCTTCTTTCTGTTACAGGCCCCGAATTATGGAACTCAGCACCAAAAGAGTTAAGGATGGAATTACACTACCTGCTTTTTCAGAAGAGGGTTAAATCCTGGCTCTTTCCAAGCTAGATTAGTGAGTGAGCATTTTGAGTTCTAAGTATGATCTAGGAGCAGTAATCTTTGTTTAGGGCAAGTATTTCCATTGTATTTTATCTGATTTTAGTTTAAATATTAAATTGTATTTGGATTTTTTAAACCTGTTATACACCAGTGATCAGATTCATCTGCGTGAGCAGTTAAGAATGAATAAATAAATGTCTTACAGTGGTCTGTGAGTTAATAGATTATATGATGGCAGAAAAAAAACAAAAACAAAACTATATGGCCGAATTTGTCTGCCCATCTGTCCAATTAATTCAGCATTATGATTCTAATCACAAAAGCACAGACAACCTGACCAACCTGAAGATCCACATTAGCTTTGACTGTCTCAGGATACAAAATGAAAAAATAAAAGAAGAGCCAATTCTTAAAATATTGCAATAATTGCTTTAAATGAAGGAAAACTATAGGAAGAGGAAGAATGCCCCCCAAAAAAACCAAAGGTAGAGATCATCTATTTAATATAGTCGATGTTATCCTAAATCAGTGCTTACATTTCTAAAGAAAAACACACTATATAAATCTAAGAATTATGTTTATTTTTCTTGCTTTTATATATAATTGTGTGTTATTTTAAGCCGCTTTCATCATTTCCTGTGGAGAGTGGGAAAGAAGTGTTCTTAAATAAATAGATAAATAAAATAAAGTTAATTAATGGTTGTTCCAACAATGGTTTCCAATGACTGCAAAGTAATCAAACAGTTACAGTAAGAGGAGGAGTGTGATGATCTACAAGACAGCAGGGCAGCTGTGTATGTGGATATCACTTAGGTGTATACCATACATGGGGCGGGGAAAGACTGTGGAAATAGTGATGTATGTTCTTAAAGAGTACTTTGGAGCATGCTGTCAACCTTCTGGGTACTTAAATTCCCTCAAGTAATTAAGCAGTGAAGCGCAGGACACGAGAGATGATGCAGTCAGCATCCCAATAACAGAGTGCTTGGCTTTTGTGTTTATCATGGTTTCCAGCGCAGATGCAGGTGAGCATCTGTGGAAATACAAACTCTTCAATACACACCAGAGAATTCAACATTTTTATTTTACTTTACATCTGCAGTATTTTAGCTGAATTATTATTAAATTACAAGGCAGGGATTCAGTGAATCCTCCAGCATAAGGGAAGTAGCTATATATATTTCATCCATCCGAAACACACAAAAAAATGTATCTTGATCATGAAGGCAAGCCACTCCTGAGCACCCCTGATGAAGGCTCTAGTTGTCAGGACTATGCTTTGCTTTAATTAGCTACAGGTTTAAGTGCTTGGCTTTTCTGCCACAACAGTCCTTGCCATTCTAGTACAGAGATCTAGACAGCTCCTCTTTCCCCTGTCCTAGTCTTGGGGCACAATTTAGAAAACATAGCCACCATCATCAAACTGCTCTGCTAAAGTTGTGAGCGGAGGGATCTCCTGCGACCTCAGTTAAGGGTCGGTCACATCAGTGGTGTGCAGACCAGGCAGGGATGAGGGGGTGGCGAGGATGAAATGACCCTGCACAGGGATGCAAACGTTTTAAAGCACAGCAATAAAGTGAGGGGGGGGGGGGGGGGGGGGAGAAACAGGAAGAAATATTGGAAGGCATCGGGGGAAAAAGAAATTTGACAATAAAGGCACTAAATTTAAGAAATCTTTGATGGGTTTCAGCTAAAAAGAACATAGTACTGGGCAGATGTGAACTGCTATTTCTATTTTTCAAATTGTAAATTAAAAAAAAAAAAAAAGGGATAGTATTGGGGCATCAATTACACTACCAGACAAAATAACTTTTGAAGTGGGGGGCACAGCCTGCACAATTCTTGAATAGTAACTCAAGTATGTCACCTTTCAGCTCTGCTGGTTATTACTGGGCCCACAAGAACCCAATCATCATTAGAAGCACACCATTAGTATATCACTCTGATCACTTCCGAGAAGCGCCTAAACTGTCAGCATGGAGACAAGGACAAATCTCCAGCACTTGGCAGGGTGGGACACCACATGCAACTTATTTGGAAAACCAAAATTTTGCAATTACTCTTCAAAGATAAGAGAATAAAAAAGTGTGTTTCAATCAGGACTGCAAAACAATAAAATAAAAAGTTAAACTAAATCATTGTGAAGCATTACTATAGCTGGCAATACAATGTTGCATATTCTGATATTACAGACAATGCAACAAATGTATTTAATAAAAAATAGTCTAGGGGTGGGGGATAAGAAGACTATATCAGCCCCTGACAGTACAAATTCTCAGCTTACAGACAAAAGTGAAGAAACATGGGAAGGGCACAACCTTGCAATAGATATTCAGATCAGAGTTATCCATTAAAGAGATTCAATTTCAGCAAAGTGCAAATATTCCTGTAAGCCTGAGCTCTTACCCAGTATAACTGCTTGAGGCTTGGTGCTTTGTAGCATACCCCAGAGAGGAAAATGTCTGCAACAATGTTCCTAACAACTGCAAACACTCTCTCATATAGGGCCTGAATTACTAAGGTGTATTGGGGGGAGGTGGGAAGGAACAACTTAATAAATCAAGGACTAGACCTATAAGGAACAAGCAGGCGGTGAGCTTAATTTGCACAGAATCAACATTTGATGACCAATCCAAGACAAGGTCAGCGACGGAACAATCTGTTAAAAAAACATCTGGCATGGACAGAAAAAGAACATCCACCAATTACTGTAGGTGGCTATGAGCTTGAAAATAGAACCATTTTTTTTTTAAGTCCATTTTAAAGTTGAGATAGCTTTTGAAGGAAGCACTACGACAGCAGCAACTTGTCTTTCTATTCTATTGCAGGTGAAGTTCCTGCAATGTCATCACTGAGGTTCTAATCTATGGAGATGGATTCCTGCAAGTGACATCAGCTTCCTGGTCCCCACTGCTGCAGTTCTGTTGAAATCAAACACTGAATGTGTTAAAACAAAAACAAAAAGAAAAATGCAAAATAAAACCAGAAAGACTGAATTTTTAGAACTCTAGGCCTATGGCAATTACAGGGATTATTTAAAGTAGCATTCTTAAAATAAAATACATTATCAGTCCTTTAAAAAAAAAAAAAAAAAGAAGAATATACAGAAACAAGGTGCAAGGGCCCATCTAGGGGGGGTCACATGATGGAAAGAGTAGGAGACAGACATGGACCCCTGCAGCTCCAACCCCTACTTTTTCTCAATAAAACTAACATCCAGCAAATCTGAACTATTACGCAGGTTATCTGCATCAGTTGCTAAAAATGTTCATTCCACTAAGGAAGCTTCGGTCAGGAAATGAAAACCTACAACTACCTCCATGGAGAGAAGTGGGTAAAGTAAAGAATCGTAAGAGAATGCTCTCGGTAATGGGGGCTGAATTATGGGATTCAGCAGCCATGGAGGTACGGCAAGAGGGAGATTATTTCCTATTTAGGAAGAAAGCAAAAACCTGGCTTTTTAGACAATGGGGAGTTATTTTATTGGTGGCAGTCATGGAAATAGAGTAGCAAACTGAAGATGCAGAGAAGCTTTAAGAGCAGCAAAAATTGTAGGTGGTGAGACATCAGTTCTAGTAGGGGTAGGGAACACAGAGTATTAATAAATGGTGTGGAGGAGGGTTGATATGGAGGTTTTAACTTGTTTTATGTAATCCGCCTTGATCTGCTTTATTATAGAATCATTCAAAGTGTGTTATGGCATTAGCGTCATAACGCATGCGATAATACGATTATCACATGGCACAAATGCAAATTTTTATAAGGGGCAGGATTAATTAAAATGAACGCCAGAAATAAACTACACCTTTTTTATCTTGGAATTAAGCTGTGCGATATGAGAAAGAGAAAGAGAGACTATTTACAAGGCTTTCATAGTATTTAACTATTTACATGCCTATAGGAGGGCCAGCTAATAGCTCAAGATGAGGTGTTGGTTTAGGGGCCAGTTTTACATGCAGAGTGAGACGTACGAACTTGCACAACACATCTAAGTCAAGATTAGACATCATTTGGAGTGAGGAAAGTCTCACAAAGATGAGATTTTTACAATGTTCTCGTGCCCTAGCTTGATGGACTCTTCGTACACCTCACTCTGCATATAAGATTGGTCCCTAAACCACCACCTCAGTTCGAGCTATTAGCTGGCCCTCCTATAAGCATATAAATAGTTGAATACTATGAAGTCTTTAAAAATAGGCTCTCGCGCTCTCCGCCCCCCCCCCAGCGGGTGTTATCCATGCGATATTACAGCATTTTGATGAATCTAGGGGTGCGTTTGGTATACGCGGTGTACATATATATTAAATGAAATGTGGAAAGCAACGGACCTCCATACATGGCTAATCATTTTGTAGTGAAAAAGTTAAGTGACTAGATTTCTCTGCCATTATTCTTAACTAAATGAAAACAAAATGGAGGCAGAAAAGAACCACCTGTAATGATTATGTCTTGAGGAAGGGGCAAAGCATCTCACTAAAAAAGTGTTATGGCAGTATTGGAAGACAAAAGGGCAAACGTCCAATCTGCTATGGAGGAGTAAAGAAACCATGGCAGTATATAGTCAGCAGATAACGACAAATGAAGGCAAGAATCTGGAGCATGATAATACTCTGGAAGGCCAACAACATCATCATCATCATCATTAGGGGGGTAATTTTCAAAAGGATTTACATGTGTAAAACTGGGTAAATGGGCTTTTGAAAATTGCTACAATATATGCCATTGAATTGTCCATAAACAACCAAGAAAACAGAAGTTTCAGAAAATGTATGTTATAGGCACATCTGAGACAATAAATAAATCAAGAACTGCATAGGCTGAGTGAATGGGCGATTCCTGAAAAGCCTGGCCTTCCAGATGAATGCTTGCCTTCAAAGTACAAGCACATGCACAGAGAGGGTGTCTTTTCAGATAGTGGCCCGGCCGCGACATGTTATAGCTCGGTTTTTGAGTTATGCTGACTAGGTAAAGCTTTCTGGGGCTTACCGCACACAAACGTCTGTTGAATAAGAAGGTATGAGGACTCCTCTCAGCTCAAGTGGCTGCCGAATGGAGAGAGATCTCGCCTCACTGCTCACAACTGTTTCACAAAGTTTACTGATATTGAGAGAATATCAAGGAAAAAGAAAGCTTTTCAGTACTGCAGAGGAGATTAAGAAATACATGGGATTTGCTCAAATTCCAGCATTTAAAGGCTGCAAGTGGATCTTCTCTTCTACTGTCTTGTTTTGACGTTATTACAGCCTGTGAAGGAATGTACCTCAGACCTTTCTTAAAAGATCAGGATCAGGCATTTAGCCTGGTCCACCTTAAAGACGGCACACCAAGGAATTCTGGGCGCAGGGCGTTTCTCCTGAGGAGAGAGATAGAGGGAACAGAGAGGCTCCAGAGCAGAGGCGGCAGAAGTAGGCGTTTGCTAGAACTGTGTAACTGTGAATTGTGACCTTTTGTTGCCAATCCTGCTGAAGGTAAAAAGGTTCTCTCTTCTGTCACCTGAACAATAAGTATTTTTGCGGAGAACACCAGAGTCCATACTGCTCTAGCCTCTGACAAGCCTAAGACTGCTCGTACTGTGCCACACAGCACTCTAATGATTTTTTGCTTGCTCCCTTTTGCATATTAATATTAGTGATGGAAGGGACTATGTATCAAAAAAAAAGTGGAAGAACACTGATTTTGTTGACTACGATTTTTCTATGAGGGAGTATTTTGATTTGCAAGGTTGGCCTTTATGTTTGATGATGCAGCTATAGTTCTATGTGGTGGTGTTATGGGGCCTGAACTCAATGTTGGAAGGCAGGAGTTTTGCGAACTGTTTTTTGCTTCTCTTTTAAGAAGTGGGTGGGACACTGGAGTGTCAATAACAGAGTAGACATTAATAGTATTACTTTATGCATTCTGATGATGGCACAGTGAAATGTGAAGAAGATGCCACAGCGAGGGAGTTACCCATTTTTCTTTTTTCTCTAAGTTGCCATGAATACTAGAGCAAAATTAGCGTATTTTGCGCTCCATGAGACGCAATTTTTCCTCCCAAAAGTGGGAGGGAAAATGTCTGTACGTCTTATGAAGCGAATATTAAAAAAAAACAAAAAAAAACACCACACACAACTACGACCCCCCCCCCCCCCAAAGACTTGCCAAAAGTCCCTGGAGGTCCAGCAGGGGTCCGGAAGCGATCTCCTGCACTCGGGCCGTCGGCTGCCAGTATTCAAAATGGCGCTGATAGCCTTTGCCCTTACTATGTTACAGGGGCTACCGGTGCCATTGGTCAGCCCCTGCCACATGGTAGGAGCACAAGATGGTGCCGGCCGTCCATTGCCCCTACCATGTGGTAGGGGCCGACCAATGGCACCGGTAGCCCCTGTAACATAGTAAGGGCAAAGGCTATCAGCGCCATTTTGAATACTGGCAGCCGACGGCCCGAGTGCAGGAGATCACTGCTCCAGGACCCCCGCTGGACCACCAGGGACTTTTGGTAAGTCTTGGGGGGGGGCAGGAGGGTGGGGGGGTTGTAATTAAATTTAAAGGGTTGGGATGGGGAATGGGGACAAAAAAAAAAATAAAAATTTATGCCATCCCCTAATTTGCTCCATAAGATGCACAGAGCCGGTTTACACACATTTTTTTTTTTTTTCCCCGCTCTGAATCCTAGGTGCGTCATGGTCAGGTGAGTCTTATGGAGCGAAAAATACTGTATTTGAAGTGAATTCTTCTTAGGGCTCATGTTATTATAGACAGATTAATCTGAATTGGCATTTAGAAACACTTGGGTTTATACTGACTCGTTATCACTGGGTATATTGCTATTTAATGTTGGAAATTGACATCCTTATGGAGTATTCAAGTTAATTTTTATTTTTCAAAATCACAAATGCTTTTTGGTGCTATGGAGTGGGGACAGTGAAAGGAGGGGGGCTCTTTTGTGCTATATGTAGTTTATTTGTATGTGGGTTGTGTGTTATGCTGGATCGAATGAAGCTTCACAAAAGAAAAGTTGCCAAAGTCAATATGGTAGCAACTGTTTTTCATATTGCACAACAGGAAAGAGGAAATTTGTTAGGTGGTATAAGTTTGTTGGTAGGAAGGCTGGGTGTCTAGGATAGGGGACATGCTTATCCTCAATTTACTAATGGGAAGATGAGTCACTATGATCCACCATAATAATGTGATTTTTCAATCCTGGAATGTGTACGGGATACAAACACCAATTAAAAGAAAGAAAATATTAATGTACTTAAAGAAATTATAAACGCATTTCTACAGGAAACATTTAGAAGATCAAGAACATATGAAATTAAAAACTGATTGGGTAGGGATCCATGAATTTTAATCTTACTCAAGGAGAAAGATCTCTCTTAATTGCTAGAAAATGCATAATGTTGAAATGGAATGAAGGAGACACACCCATCATAAGTTTATGGATGAAATTAATGACTGAGGCCTTTCGAGTAGAAAAGGCAGGAATATGGCGGAGCACTACTAAAGCCTTTTGCGGATTTATGCAACACTAGCAGCCTGTGGACAGGATATATGAAAGATACAGTTGAGAGATAGGTGAAGGCTCAAGGCAGCGGTATTGTGTAGAACGCCATCTTTCTGACCAAACAGCACATGTATGTGGCAACAAATGAACCTCATAGGTAAACACGGATATGAAGTGAAGTATGGGATGCATGCCTGCAGTAGGTTTGCCAAGTGGCTCCAGATTTTCAGGACAGGTTGATCCAGTCCTGGTTTTACTCCCCTGCATGCAGGGACTTATAGACTTGCCTTTCCCTTAGGGAATGCAATAGGGAAATCAGAATAAGTCACAGCATGCAATGGGGTAAAACCAGGACTGGATCAATCTGTCCTGAAAATCTGGAGCCACTTGGCAATCCTAGCCTGCAGATGGACATTTGTGAGAATGAATAAAGATAGGGGAAAAACTAGGAAAGACAAAAATGTTTTCTTTTACATAACTATGGTGGTTTTAAGATGTGAATTTTACACTAGCCTTATTGTGTGAGCTGTGATTCTGGCTCTGTTTATATAATAGATTACATTCTACTGTCTGCTATATGACTGGATAATGTTCTCTGTATAATAAACAGTTTAAAAAAAAAAAAAAAAAGGGGGGCCATCTAGTCTGTCCATTCCTGACACAGTACTACAGCATCCTCCCAGCCTCAGGCTTTACCTGCCTTTCATTGTAACTAAGGATCGTCTGTGCTTATCACACACCTGGTAAACATCCATTTTCCTCTCCTGCAACTCACACCTGGGTCCAGTTGCTTTTCCATTTCTCCCTTCAGCATTGATAAGCAGTTGAATGTGCCAGGCTTTTACACAGTTTAACCAAGTAAGCAGAATATGCCAAAAAAAAAAAAAAATGGACTCTGTATGCTTCGTTGAGCTTGCATGTGCAATTTTTTTTTTTTGTCTTGGCTACTCACTATTCAGCAGTCAGGTGGCTGGCAAGAATAGATGCTATGATTTTTGTGTTTGTGTGTGATATTAGCATATAAACATTCTGGGAATATGTTAGTGTAATACACAATATTTTTGTGCATATATGAAAACAGCATTTTAGTGTGCAAACTAAATTTAACATGCATGTATTAAGATATTAAAAGTTTTACAGTATGGCAACACTGTTTCAGCTAGTGATAAAATTTTAGTTAAGCCCATGAGGCAAGTGACTCATCTAAATGTTACTGAATCTGATAATTTAGAGTGTGTTCAACCAAAATTAATTTTATTGGTTTAGGGTTCTTGAGCAAACACTTTTACAATAAATCCTGGGCACTCTCTGCCCCACTCAGATAAGCTTGAACCTTCCATCGCTGCTAAGTCACACAAGCCAGTATTCAATGAGGCGTTTCTGCAGTGTCATGCCTATGGGAACAATCCTTCACGATAAGGCAGGGCCTATGATCCCTTACTGGAAAATTTCTAAAGAAGAAAGCAGGCTCCTCAATTCTGGACAAGGGGTTTTACAGGTCCATAGCTCAAGCCCTTCCTGGCTAAGATTGATGTCTGCACATCTGATGCAAGCAATCCGAAGTATGTTAAAAACCACCACAAAATCCCAGCAGCACAAAATACCACATGCTGCCTGGTCCTATGCAATCTTTTCCCCTTCTCCAGCCCCCCCCCCCCCCTTTGTAAAAAATGAAATCACGATGAGCAATATATGCCAATCAAGGCAACCTCTGCAGCAGAACTAAGAAGCAAAATTTATTATATCCTATCATCTTTAACTTGGGATTGATCTACTGCATACTTAATGCAAGAGCTGCCTAGTGAAATCAGAATGGTCAAGACTATATATGAAATGAACTGCTGGTCCTACTACATTCACAGTAAAAATTAATGCAGCGGTATTTATCCAATTCAGTCACAGTATTAAAGACATGATCAGATGTAGCAGGAGCGTTCTGGTAAGGAAATTAAGACTAGCATAGCTTAAGAAATTCAAACAGCTCAGGGCACAAAATTATATCAGTTTTATATACTAGTTTTCAAAATAAAGAGGAATCTGGAGGCAATTTGTCATACACAGCCCTGCAGTTGTAAAACAGGAGAGTCCATGAAATGCTAGGCTGCACAGGGAGATGTATAACTGGCATAAAAAAGGATAAGAACTCATCTGTTTAAAATCACTGGTGAAGCCACTTCTAAAATGTTGTGGCCAAACTAACAGCAGGCCACACCTCTACAAAAATGACAGTACAGAAAAGTCCAAGAAAGCCTAAAAAAACTAAACTCCCCCCCCCCCTCTAAAATAGTTTAGAAGGAAGAAGTAAAGCACAAGGAAAAAAAAAACAAAACATTTTATGACACAGCGCATAAGATATGCCATGATGAATCAGATTAAAAGGTCCATAGAGCCCAGTAGCTTGTCTCCAAAGTGGCCAATCTGGGTTATAAGCTACCTGGCACCCTAAGTATGTAGTGCTGCCCCTCAACTAATTCAAGCTGCCCTGTCATGTCAATCTAATTTGTATCCTGGTATTATTGTCCCTATTGGTTAGCCTCCTTCCACCAGGTCTCTGAGATGCTTACTATGTCTATATCTTCATTACGTGCCATACATACTAAACCTCCAGCCTTTAGACTTCTGGCATTTGCAAACAGATAAATTTAGAGTATGATTTTATTTTTAATCTGCTTATTAGAAATCTATACAGGTAATTTGGAATCCTTTATATTTGTCAGCTTTTTAAATCCACTTGGGCTACTTCAGCCTTTACCACAATCTTTCTTTCGGGATATTCTAGCTTCCCTGTTATGTCAGTATTCTTGGAAGATACCTCTCTGAACGACTTACTCCTCAGCGACTGTTGGCTCTCCTCGTGATTTAGTTTGAAAGCTGTTTTCTCTCTTTTGTTAAAGTATTAGTGCCAGCAGTCAGGTTCCAACCTGGTTAAGATGGAGCCCATCCCATCAGAATAGGCTCCCCCTGCCCCAAAATGTTTCCCGGTTCCAAACAAATCTAAAGCCGTCTTTCCTGCACCATCATCTCATCCATACACACACTCGGGAGCTCAACCCACCTTTGGGATCCTGTGTGTGGAATGAGGAGCATTTCTGAGAATGCCACCCTGGAAGTTCTGGATTCCAGTTTCCTAAAAGAAGAAATTTGGCTTCTAGAAACTCCTCTCCTGCACTTGCCTACGCTATTGGTACCCACATACATCATGGCAGCTGGCTCTTCACCAGCACTATAAATTCCTATCTAGCTACCACGTGAGGCCTGCTACCTTCTCACAGGGCAAGCAAGCTACAAACAATCCTCAAGCCCACCAGCCCTCTGCATTCCTAATAACTGCGGCAATCCTAACCCTTCTCTCCCGGGTACATGCCTCTGGAGAGAATCCTCGGTGCAAGAGGATATTGCAGCACCTGGCAGGCAGGGCCTTGCTATAGATCACTTCCTGTCACACCAAGGTGATGCTTTCCTTCTGGGAACTTTGTTCCTCCAAAAGCAGTACAGAGGCTGCCAGACTAGAGGTGGACTGCTACTGTGACCCTGAAGGTCCCCTTTATATATATCTCTGCCTCAATTCCTCCAGACCTGCCACTCTAGCCTCCAGACAGCAGACTTGTTTTGAGAGCCAGGAGTTCTTTGCACCATGTGCACATACATATACAACCTCTCACCAACAAGCAGATAATCAATGATGGGGAACTCAGTGTAAAAGACCAGATAGCCTCTCCATCCTACTGCTGAACTGCTTTCTGCATCTTAATGTAGTTAATTCCTCATGATCTGAAGAAATGGGAAGGATGAGATTCAGCAGTACCATGGAAACAATTCCTCCTAGGAAGGATAACAAATGCAATGAACCCAATGGGTAGTGGGGACAAAACTCAGTATCAGAATTCAAGAAAGCAGAGGGGGCTTTTTACTGAAAGGAAGAGAGAGTAAATTTGGAGGTCAACTAGGTCTACAATATTACAATAGACAAGGAAAACTGGTAGACTAGATAGAATATCATGAAATATAAAGATCACTGGGGCCTATGCTTCCTCTCACTAGAATTCCAACTTGAATATAAGTCACCAACAGGCCATTTAATCTTCAAATGTTTACTATAGCTTACTTAAGGGTGGAATGTAATGTTTCATATTTCAGTATTCCAAGATTTGCCTTTTATTTCTTTAATTCATATTCCTGCAGATGAATCTGAAGTAATATAATTGGTATTACAAAATTATGGTGCAATAGCTATGTGTACAACTTGTTTACTGTGTCTTTATTTTCCTCTTCTTGTACAGCACTATATACACTGAAGATGCTTTAACAAAGCCATCTGATCAAAGTGCAGTCTTTCCAGCTTGCATGAATTTTCCTTCATCAATTCAAAACAAGACTTAAGAATCCAGAAGCCAAAATGTTACTGGAAGAACTGTAAAATGCACCACCATGAAAATACCAGAACAGCAAAGAGAAAACATATTTTCTGATCTCAAAACTCATATTTAGGACAGATCTACTACTTGATAACAGAGATGTAAGACCCCTATAAAGTGCCCATAAGAATTCTTCTGATGTGTAAACCACTAAAAAGCACGAATACCCTAGCTAGCTGGCAAAAGGCAGAGGTTGAATTTTTTGAGCTACAAGTGTAAGAAATCTGAATTGCTAACACATATATATATATATGTTATTTATTTATTTTAATCAAACAGCAGCTAGCTATGGTCATTTATAAATACATTGACAACAAATCAACCCCAATACTCCTCTTTTACAATCAGTAGATCCAAACAAGCACCATAAAACTTAAATATCAAGGATATCTTTTGAATTTTGTTGCCAAATGAAGCCCTGGCTTACGTGCATGCATACTGCCAAAAGCTAAGTATATTTTAATGCATTATAACACATTAAAATAATATTTGACTGCAAATTTAACTTTAAACGAACATTAGCAGTCGTTCGGACTTTTGAATTATAACATAAGAACATGCCATACTGGGTCAGACCAAGGGTCCATCAAGCCCAGCATCCTGTTTCCAACAGTGGCCAATCCAGGCCATAAGAACCTGGCAAGTACCCAAAAAACTAAGTCTATTCCGGGGAGTTGAGGGAGGAAGACTCAGTGCCGGAGAAAAGCCCTCTAATTTTGTTTCCTGGAATGCTGGAAGATTACCTTTGGAGGTGAGACCTGGTTCGTGGGCGGGACCCGGAAGTGACGTCAGCGGGAGGCGCCCCACGGGACGATAAAGATCAGCGAACTGCGGTGCGCAGCCACCGGCGCACAGCCAAAGGGGCGCGCCCCGGTAGAAAAATATTATGGGTAAGAAACGAAAATCAAAAAATTATACCTCATCACCTACATCTCCAGTGTCAAAAAGAATAGGACCTATGGACTCCCACATAGTTAGAGTGCGGGAATCCATTGAAGGAGGATTGGTAGAGGGGGGATACCTCTATAGGAGCTCCTCGAGCCTCCAAGTCCTTACATCCTACCTTGTTACCTATAATGGAAGGTCCATTGGTTGGAGCTACGAATATTATGACCCAGGAGAATTTAAACCACACCATGGCAGGAGTGGTGGGTAATCCTGTGGGTAATATATTAATAGGTGTAAATGATATGGGTAGCGAGGCCACAGCTAGGAATATTGCTGTTCCATGTCCATCAGGCCTTGAATTTGAAAGTATGACAGAAGAAAATGTATCTGAACCTGAAACTGTATCAATGTTGGACTTATGGAGGTTGATGAGGAGTTTTGATAAAAAGCTCTCTGGGACGGTATTAAAAGTTCATACATTCTCAGTAGAAACAAGAGAGAAACTGGTGGAATTAGATAATAGAGCTGGAAAAATGGGGCAGGCTGTGGCAAATTTGAACCCAATGGTTAAAAATATACAAGCAACCAATGTTTCTTTCATAAAAAATAATTTGTCATTACATACTAGAATGGAATTTATGGAGAACGAAATGAGATCTCGTAATTTGCGTTTATTAAATTTTCCAATATCTAGATTGATGTCAGAAATTGAATTGTTTAAAGAAGTATGTAGTTGAAATTCTTTCCTATGAAATTCAGAGTATTCCAACAACATAAAAAATGTATTACTTACCCCAAAAGAAAACGACTCAGGCTGAAGAAGGAGGAGTTGATACACTAGAAAGCCCTGGGGTATCAACTTTTCTTGAAGATTCTTTAGACAATATAGCATCCCGAGCTACCTTGCTTATTACTTTTTTTTATTGAAAAAAGATAGATTTATTTTTTAATAAATATTTTCAAAATAAAATTTTGAGTTTTGTGGGCAAAAGATACAGATTTTTCCTGATGTATCTCGAGCAACCCAAGCAAGGAGGAAACAATTTTTATCTTTAAAGCAAGCAGTCCTGGATATAGGTGCTACATTCTCCTTAAAGTTCCCGTGTAAATGCCAAATTACTTATGAAACTAATAAGTTTATTTTCTTTGATCCTTCACAGCCTCAGCGTTTTATAAGGGATAAGACTTATAAGCCTTAGTAGGACAAGGAATTAGGATGTGATATATAAATGACAAAAGGCACTTATCTTATTTTCCCTCTCCTTCTCTAGATGTGGGCTAGATCAGTTGTTTCTTAGACTGAGTTAAATGTTATTTCTTAAAGTGTTTTCTTTTTGAAATATCTGTATTCATGATTATATCATTTGATTGTAAATGTTATAATTTGAAAAACTATAAATAAATTTTAAAAAAAAAGTCTATTCCATGTTACCGTTGCTAGTAATAGCAGTGGCTATTTTCTAAGTCAACTCAATTAATAGCAGGTAATGGACTTCTCCTCCAAGAACTTATCCAATCCTTGTTTAAACACAGCTATACTAACTGCACTAACCACATCCTCTGACAACAAATTCCAGAGTTTAATTGTGCGTTGAGTAAAAAAGAACTTTCTCCGATTAGTTTTAAATGTACCACATGCTAACTTCATGGAGTGCCCCCTAGTCTATTATCCGAAAGAGTAAATAACCAATTCACATCTACCCGTTCTAGACCTCTCATGATTTTAAACACCTCTATCATATCCCCCCTAAGCTGTCTCTTCTCCAAGCTGAAAAGTCCTAATCTCTTTAGTCTTTCCTCATAGGGGAGCTGTTCCATACCCCTTATCATTTTGGTCGCCCTTCTCTGTACCTTCTCCATCGCAATTATATCTTTTTTGAGATGCGGCGATCAGAATTGTACACAGTATTCAAGGTGCGGTCTCACAAAGCGCGATACAGAGGCATTATGACATTTTCCGTTTTATTCACCATTCCCTTTCTAATAATTCCCAACATTCTGTCTCCAAATGATATCTTTGACATTTAAGTTTTATGGTACTTGTCTGGATCTGCTGATAGTAAGAAGGAAGGAATATTAGGGTAGGGGGTGGTTATTGATAAATATCTACCATACTAAGTTTGTTCTAGAAGCATTTTAAATACAATCACAAATCATGAAACCACAACTATTTAGTTTTATGGATTTGATTACTCTGTTACTATAGGTTAAAAAATATATATAGGAAAATATTAAAGCAGAACATAGTTTACCCAGGTGGGATATCTGGAAAATTATACGATCTTTCTTAATTCAAGACTTTGACAATCATATCTGGTTGATAGATTTCTTTTTACCATGCAGATAAAAATAATTTAGATATCCCATAAACATGATCTCAGATACAGGGTATAACTAATTACATCCTCATAATTAGCAAGTTCTCTATTGTATTTGTATTCTAACTTATCTATTCTCCAGGCCTTGAGAGGAGCTGCTGACCACAGTAAAGCTGAGGAGGGGGTAGACTGAAGATTGGGAGGGCAAAATTAGAGAGGAAAAAACCAGCAATGGAATAAAATAAATAAAGAGGTTCCCAAACCTGTCCTGGAGGACCTCTAGCCAGGCAGATTTTCAGGATATCCACCATAAATACGCATGAGAAATTTGCATGCACTGATCTATATAGCATGCAAATTTTCTCTCATGTATATTCACGGTGGATATCCTGAAATCTGACTGGCTGGGGACCCCAGGACAAGTTTGGGAACCTCTGTTCTAAATTTTGAGTGGTCCCTAAGTTTCATAAATATTTCATTACCTTTGGTTTTAACCTAATACATTAAGCTGTCTGTCCATGTTGTATTACTTGGTCCATACATACACTATTGATATCACTTAAAATTATAAATTAGGCTACTGTATAGTTTCTTTATGATTTTCTTCTTTTCAGAGATTTGTCTCAATAACCCAACAACTTATTTTTTCCATTAGTAGCAGGAAGAAGTAGGGAGCATTAGGTTACTTCAGTAAAAGTTCAGGCCCCATCATATGAAATGTATGAATAAAATATATTTTATTCCGAACTCCACACTAGCATTACCATCTCAACTTTCGAGTCATTCACTTCATATTTCTGTGTAAGTCATGCTATTTGCTAATACAGCACCTTACGATCATTCACATCTTATTAATGATAAGATGTCAGCAATTTTCCCCACAGCCACAAGTATTGTAGTGGCTGAATGTGTAGACATAAGATCAAACATGCTGTAGGTCTTTTAAAAGATCTCATAGCGTAATTGTCCCCACATTTCTATCTCACATAAACCGGAACTTCGGGCTCTAAATCGGCTCCTCAGCTGTCTGGATGCTGGCAATGCATAAATGCCAGAAGCTCTCCCAGGGGCAGCATCTCTCCAGAGACTAGCGCCTCACTCCAGCCAAACCAAATGTCCGATTCAGATTCCCTGCATCACCTGCAAGTGTCACACACCGTATTCAGTGCCCGCCCCTCGGCCTCTGATTGATCTTTCCCACACTTTCAACCTATTTAGACGCTTCGCATTCACTTCCCCTCCCACCCACCCCTTTCCACAGAGGACTGCAAATAGTGGAAATGAGAAAAGCTTTCACGTTTTGCTGCAAGTTAAAGCTGCAATTGACAGGCCCCCCCCTCCCCTAGCTCAGGCTGCACGGGGAGCAGTAAGCATCTACCGGGGGAGGAAGGGGGCTCAATGGCGGCCACTCCCATCACCCTAGATCTCTTTCTACCTTGGTTTCTTTCATATCCTGCTTGACGCCCTCCGGGTACCACTTCACCCGCACGTAGCCCCTCCGCAGGGGCCTGGCCCGGCTCTCCTCGGGCCCGGACTCTGACGCCGAGCTGCCTCGGCCGCCCTCCTCCACGTCTGAATCCGAGTCCTCCTCGCCGTGGATCAGTCGCACCAGGCCGAAGCGGACCGTGCCCCGGTACCGGCCGGACACTAGGTCTTGCGAAAAGAAGAGGTGCTGGGCGCCGGCGCCACCGGCAGCCCCCGCCTCCGGCCCCGCCGAGCCCTGGAGGAGGTGCGAGAGCCCGGCATGTTGCTGGGACACCGGCGAAGGCGACGAGGACCAGGCCGGCGCCGGTGACTCTGCGGCATCCGCCATTGTTGGTGGCGTCAGGGCCGAGCGCGCTGGACGGAAAGTAGAATGGAACCGGCGCAGAGGGGGGGCTGGTTATCTGGCGGGTGGGGGAGAGGACGCCACGCACAGCGCGCTGACGTCACAAAACGGAGCGTTGTTGTCAGGGAACAGGATGCTGTTGCTAAGTGAGCCGTTCCGACGTCTCCAAGGAGAGCTGGGAAGGATGTTGCTGGATTTCTGTGGCATCGGAGGCAGCAGCATCTTCCACAGCTCTCATGCTCAGACTTAATGCTTTGTTCTCCACACCGTACGAGGTGCATGCAAAATAAGACTCGGCTTTTTTTTTTTTTTTTTTTTACCCTTTAACATGAGATCGCATTGCAAATTCTCCTTTAACATTTAAAGGTGCAATACCAAACATCGTCATAGAACTGCCTCATAGCTGATGACCTCACAGTTTGTTTCCTGCACTCCAGCAACGAGGTCATCAGTACCCAACAGTATGTTCCTTCTTGTATAGCCGTGAAGGTGTGGAGAGGTGGTTTCATGTTGTAGTTTCGCAAATAGCATAAGATTTCAAAACCTATTTTGAAGAAAAGGCGAAGCGTTCTCTTAGAAAATTAGAAGAAATTTTTATCTTTATTTTTTTTTGCACTGTGCAATATTTTAAATTATAGACAGCAAGAAGTAATATCTTCTTTCTATTTAATTTCATTTACAAATTTATATTATGCATTTTTCAGGCACTGGATATTATTACAAATTAAAAATATTATTTTTATTGTGCCCTTTGAAAAATCAATCTTTTCATTTCTGAAAAAGTCTGGAAAGCTCATGCAATACAATATCTATTGGGGCAATCAAAGGTATCTCAGCCTACAAATATTCCAGTTTTCTCTAGGACTGAGAAGACCAATTTTCAGTAGTGTTTCTATGTGAATACAGAAGTGGGTGTCTGTCATCACATAAAAGTTTTCCCAGATTTTTAGATAACTGCAATAAGAGTCATGCTACTCTGAAAATCCATCCATCTCCCTCCATGTTGTTAATAAGTCAGCCATGCATACTTTGTATAGACAATTTTTTAATGTGTGTACTTTATGCACATTCTATTTCTAGTTCCTGTGTGCATGGAACACATGCCAGTCATGCCATCTCCACATCTCAGGAAGCTCTGCTTCTCCCGAGAGGACCTCTGCTGTTGGCTCAACTGTTCTTGCCAGAAGAGAAGCAGCTGTTCTATCTGCCTAGAGGCAGAGGAGCTTCTGCCTCCTGGCATGTCTTCCTCTGATGATTCAATACCAGGTCTTCCTATCCCTGGGAGCTGGAGAACCTGAAGAAGAAAGCGAGGAAACTTCAGCTCCAGGATAGCTAGTAGTGCTAGCAGCTGAAAGTGACTCTGCAGTCCATCCCAAATATCTTCACTAGGCACAGCTAAGATAGGTCCCCAGAAAAAGCTCACCAGGCAGCAAGGGAGTCGCTGAATCTCTACAGGATTTAGAAGCTGGGCACCTAGGAATCAGAGGGGACATACTGTCAGAATGAACAGGCCTGATGGGAGGGCTAACTATTCTGCAGTCAAAATTGCCATCTTGGAAAGAGTGGATTATATGATGAAGACCTACACAGACCTGACACTTCCACTAGGTGAACTAGGCAGTAATCTAGAGTGCCAATGAATAGGGTGCAGCAAAGAGCAGCCACATGGAGCCACGTGTGGAGTACATCCCATTCGCAGCCCAGATTTAGAGATAGACCTGGTGGGGCTGCAAATAGAGCTCATCCTGCTTGCGGCCCAGATTTGGAGATAGGTCCAGCAGAACCACAGGCAGAACCCATCTCACCCACTGCAAAAGACTGAGAGCAGTCTGGGAAAGCTGTGGGGCGGAGCTTATCCTGTCCGTGGTAGAAGACAAAGGAGAAAGAGAGGCTGGGGAGATCTGGGGGTGGATCCTATAGCGCCTGCAGGAAGGAGAAACCCAAAATGAGTCTGTGAGTGAGCAAGAGATTGGAATGGTGTGTGTGTATATATGTAAGTGAGCCTGTGTGAGTGGGAATGAGAGTACCTGTGTGTGTGTGAGAGAGGGAGCCTGTGTGAGGGTATAAGTGTGAGAAGAGAGGGATCCTGTGTGTGTGTATATGTGTTCAGTCAAGAGACAGAGTCGGTGTGTGGGGATGATAGACAGAGGAATTCAGTGTGCAAGTGTTTGTGTGTATGTATGTGTGTGTGAGAGAGAGAGAGAGAGAGAAAGCGAGCCTCTTTGAGGGAGTGTGTATGTAAGTATGAAAAAGAGCTTGTATGAGGTTATGTGTGTGAGTGAGAGAGAGAAAGAGCGGAAGCCTCTGTGAATGTGTGTGTGTGTGAATGAAACAAGCAATATGTTGTGTCAGTGAGAGATAGAGGGAACCTGAGTGGATGAGGATGTGTGTATGTGTGAGAGAGTGTGAAAGCAAGAGAGCATATGTGTGCGTTTAGTAGAGTGTGCATGTGTGAAAGAGAACAAATGTGTAGGTGTTTGTATGTGTGTGCACTTGTATGAGAGAGAAAGGAGAAAATTTGTGTTCAACAACCCCCCCTCCCCACCCCATGAGCTAATCCACGATAATCTCAGGGCCTCTGGAAATCAAAAGATCCCAGATATGCAGAGTGGTTGATTTTATATCCTTGTTAGCTTTAATCATTAAGGGCTGGATTTTCTAATGTTGCGCACCTCTCTGAATCCCGCGGTAGTGGGGGGCGGGCCTGTGAAAGCCAGAAGCAATCGCACCACCGTGGTGTTATCACTGCCGGCTTTTGCACCCAATAGCGCCACCGTGAAAGGTGGCGCTATTGGGCACGCTACTGGCGGCGATAAGGGGTCTTACCTTTTTGCTGCCAGTGAAGTTTCCGCCGCATCTGCCCCACGACGCCCCAACTCCTCCTCTTCTGGTGCCGACTCTGCCCCGACTCCGCCCCTATCTAGCTATCGCACGCGATAAAGGACTTTGCGTGCGAAAAGTCCCTTTTCACATGTGATAGGGATAGAAAATGACCCCCTTATTGTTATCTGATGTGTCTGCTGTTTTTCAATATTTGATTTGGAGGTTGGATCATTTTTTTAAATTTTTCATGAGATTTAAATTATTCGATTTCATTTTGTTTGTCAGCTATTTTGAAATTTTTTAACAGTATGGTTTTATTATATATTTCTTGATTTGATTGATATTTTATGAAGAATGGCAGTGTTTCTGTTTTCCCATTGTTGCGCTGCATTCAAAGTCTATTGTTGGGATTTCCTGTTCAGTTTTTGTCTGCACATTTTTAATTTTTACTTTATGGTCTCTTTATTCTGTATTTGGTGAGGGTTTGTCTGTGTTATGCATGTGTGATTGGATTTTAGGTATTCTGCTAGCATTAGGATTCTGGGTAGAGTTCTATGGCAGCTAGGTTTGTTCTGTTTTCTAATAGGACGTGTATTGGTGTTGTAGGGCCTGGTGCAATATTTACAGTATTGTCTTTTCATAAGTAGGGTTGTTATAGTTTAAGTCCTGGAAATTATTGCTGTTTTGATGTGGAAGGTTTACTATATTGTAATTGTAATTCACTTTATTCATGGCTTTGAGAGCCAAGCCTACACCTAACAAGTTTTATAATAGGCCTAATACCATGGGGGGGGGGGGTCCAAGTTGTGCACGGGGGCCATATGGAGGTATATTTTGGCATAGAACACGCTACGCACAATCTGGTAAAGCAAAGTATATCAACATTGAATACAGTATCACAATAAGCTGTACATAAATCAATACAGGTAAACAGGAGACAGACAGAAATAAAGATAGAATATTAATCAAAGATCAATAAAGAAGAACAAAGAAGAACACCTCCCTTATACAACCTCCTCTATATAAGCCAGCGTTCATAGAAACCTGGAAAACTCAGGCCCGGGAACTCTGAAAAAGAACAACTTGCTCTGTTTTCCTTTCAGCTCATCCAACTAAAATAAGCAAATGTTATGCATTATATATCCCTCTGCAAGTTAGGTATTTCAGTTTGCACTTTATCCAGGAAGGTATTTCAGTACCAGTCTTTTGATCTCCCATTTGGTAAAAGACACCAAGGGGCAGATTTTCAAAGGGGTACGCACATAAGATACGCGCACACCCCCCGAAAACCTGCCCCAAGCTCCCCCTGTGCACGCCGAGCCTATGTTGAATAGGCTAGATGTCGCGCGCAAGCCCCGGGATGCGCATAAGTCCCGGGGCTTTACTGGGGGGCATGTCGGGGGCGTGTCGCGGCAGCGCGTCATCCGGGGCCAGGGCTGCGGGCGTGGTTCCAGCCCGGGGGCGTTTCAGGGCGTGGCTGAGGCCTCCAAAACTGCTCCTGTGCCGGGGAATCACGCGCCTGCGGCTGGCCTGGCACGCGCAAGTTACGCCTGCCTTGGGCAGGCGTAACTTTTGCAATAAAGGTAAGGGGGGGTTTAGATAGGGCTGGGGGGGGTGGGTTAGGGAGGGGAAGGGAGGGGAAGGTGCCGGGGGGGGGGGGGGTGGAAGGAAAGTTCCCTCCGAGGCTGCCGATTTTGCGCAGCCTTGTGCGTGCCGACCCCGGATTTTAAAGGATACGTGCGGCTACGCGCGTATCTATTAAAATCCGACGTACTCTTGTTTGCGCCTGGTACACGAACAAAAGTACACGCGGGCGTACTTTTTTAAAATCTACCCCCAAATGTTTTAACTTATCAGCTCATTGGGATTGGTACTAGTCTTTAGCATTTGATTTTCCCTGCTGATAAAAGACACCAGATGTCATAGCCTTTGATCTTCCAAGAGATACCAAATGTTCCTTGGGGCCATCCCAGTCTTTATCAGCTCACTGTTGCAAGAATGTCTCAGGAATTAAGGAAACAAATGATGATAGTGTCATGCCTTTATACAATCTTTGTATTTAAATTATATACTGATATAATGAATTGTACTGATTCATACTCATCAATCATTAGAGCCTGCCCTGATCCATAGCTCTCTATTTGCAGTACAAAGTCTTTTGGGGATTTAACTAACTGTCTAAAATTATCTTCCCACATAAGTGATATTTTGCCTTTTAGCAGGGTTTTCTGGTTGACATAATGGGGTAGATTTTTAAAAAATGCGCGTTCGCGTACTTTTGTTGGCGCACCAGTCGCAAACAAAAGTACGCTGGATTTTAGTAGATACGCGTGTAGCCGCGCGTATCTGCTAAAATCCAGGATTGGCGCGCGCAAGGCTGCCGATTTTTGGGCAGCCGGCGCGCGCCGAGCTGCGCAGCCTGCCTCCGTTCCCTCCGAGGCCACTCCGAAATCGGAGCGGCCTCGGAGGGAACTCTCTTTCGCCCTCCCCTCACCTTCCCCTCCCTTCCTCTACCTAACCCACCCCCCCGGCCCTATCTAAACCCCCCCCTACCTTTGTCCATGGATTTACGCCTCCCGGAGGGAGACGTAAATCCACGCGCACCAGCGGGCCGCTGGTGTGCCGAGACGCAACCCGGGGGCGGTTCCGGAGGGCACGGCCACGCCCCCGGACCGCCCCGGGCCGAAACCACGCCCCCGGGCCCGCCCCCAAAACGCCGCGTCGATCGGCCCCGCCCCAGACACGCCCCCCAAAAAAACCCCGGGACTTACGCAAGTCTCGGGGCTCTGCGCGCGCCGGCAGGCCTATGGAAAATAGGCGCGCCGGTGCGCAAGGCCCTGCTCGCGTAAATCCGGGCGGATTTACACAAGCAGGGCTTTTAAAATCCGCCCCAATATGTAAATTATATTTACATGCTTACTTTGAATGCCTTTTTTGATGTAAAATCTATAATAAATGCACAATATTTACTTGTGTGGGTGGCCAGGGAGGGGGAAGTTGGTCGGAGCTGGGTCTGGGGGTGGGGGTGGGGGCGCAAGGCTGAAGGTTTGTCTAGGGTGCCTAATTCCCTTGCACTGACCCTGGACCTACTGGTAGCAGTTCTGAAGGAGTACCCTACAGCTCAGGGAAACCCCACATAGCCTCTTTCATCAGTTAAAAGGTGCAGGATGGAAATGGCTACAGCCAAAGGCAAAGACATGCCTCGATAGCCAATCAGGTCCTTCTGGAGCAATTTCCTGATGGGCTGAATTGACCTATGCGGAATTTGATGTGTTGACACCCAGAGCTCACACTGGAGAAAGCACTAGAAGTGGCAGATGTGTAGGAAATATCCCAATTCTTGCTAATAGGGACAAGCAACTAAGATGGATCCTCTGACATCAGTAAAAATGGACATTGGCCTATTTGGGCTATGTACAGTTAAATGCAGAGGAAAATGGACTTTGGCATTTGGCTATGTGCAGCCAGATGCAGACATGAGAAAGCCTCCTCTTTACTGTATGTGACAAGCCAAAGAATTTATTAGCCTTGCTAGCCAAACTGGCACCAAGTGGGGCCAAAAGAAACATCAGCACAGATGGTACTGTGTGGGACTTGGTACTGCAATAATATTGGAGCCTCTTTTATGGTCCTAATATATATCCAGGATCAGAGTTTATCAGAGTTCTGTGAGACCTGTGAAACTATTATTTATCAGAATTGACCGCTTATTTTACTCCAGAGCGAACAAATGATGACTCCCAAAGAAGAGCGGGAATCTGCAAATCAAGGGGTCGATTTTAAAAGGAGTGCGTGTCCATGTGCGCGTGGTTCCCGGCGCGGGCACATGTTATAAAATCTGATGGCTGTGCGCACATGCTTGCTGGATTTTAAAATCCACGCGCGCATATGCTGGTGGCCCGCATCTCGCGCACACGGGGGGGGGGGGGGGGGTAATTTTACAAAATAATGCACAGTGATGCAATCGAGCCTCCCCCAGTTCCTTCCCAGTCCGCTCCAATTAAAGAGTGGACTGGGAGGGAACTTTCCAACACCTAACTCCATCTGTCCTCCCTCTTCCTCTCTCCTCCCCGCCCCCTAAACCTACCCTAACTCTCCCTAATTTTTTTATTTTAATACTTACTGCTCCTCTGGAGCAGAAGTAATTTGTGCACGCTGGCTGGGTGCCGGTGCGCACTTCTCCAGGACAGCGGATAATGGCACTGTCTTGGCCCTCCCCATCCAGACCACGCCCCCTGGCTGCCCCTTTTCCCTCAGCCGGCACTTCTGCGCATACCAGGGTTTACACGCGTGACCGGGCCCATCGTAAAATGCGCATGGCGCTCACAAGGCCCGTCCACACGCATAAACTTTGAAATTTGCATGCGTGGCCCTTTTAAAATCCGGGCTTAAATGCTTTAATTATGCATTCACCTGACTATTCATGAGGCTATTGAACATGTATAAGTGAGCCCTTGAAAAGGGGAAAGTTAACAGCCCTCTGGGTCTGCCGTCCACCGCTTGCCATCTTTCCTGAGCCATCATTACCCCTCTGAAGAGAAGGAGGTGACCCATCCGCCGGCCTTCGGGGGCCCGCTGTCTCCGGCGGAGGCCGAAGAAATTAAAATCAAAGCCGGCGGAGGCCGAAGAAAAGAAGATGGGCGCCTCCCAGCCAGCCCCCGCTTGAGGGGGCTGGCTGGGAGGTTCCCATCTTCATTTCTTCGGCCCGCGTGCCGCTGGCTGATCTTCTTTTCTTCAGCCCCTGCCGGCCTCGATTTGTATTTCTTCGGCCCCTGCTGGCTTGGCGAAGGTGTTGAGGCTGGGCTGAAGAAGAACCACGCGGTCGAGACCACGTGCCCAGGTAGAACGGCCCACCGGGGGATGCCCGATCCCCCGATAGGTCAATCCGCCCCTGACCATTACTATAAATCTCTCATAACAAAACAAAAAAAAAAGACGATCTGCCAGTATTCAACAACACTTACATCTGGGCTTAAAATACTAATTTCTTTTTTTATTTAAATAGCTTTTTGGCGCCCCCTTAGACCCGGCGCCCGGGGCGGCCACCCACCCCTCGCTACGCCACTGCATCCGAGTGCTGTGGTGATCCACCCCTTGCGTGGCTGTGCATTCTGGGCCGAGGCGACTTACGGAGATAAGGTCTAAGAGACTTGAGAGTGAACAATCTGTCGCTTCAGTGGCCATGACTGTCCTCTCTGAATCTGTGCTGGAGACTGCTGAAGAGAGGGATCTCCCCGACCAGCCCAAGAACGAAGCCGCAACCTGGTATGAATCTGGCTCTATTTCCTACCTCGGGGGTTAGTAAGGTAGAGCTTATTAACATTCAAAAGTAAGTCTCGGCTAAAGAAAGGTGAGACCAGCAGAAATTAAGGGTAATTTGATAAGCACTGGACGTTAAATATGCTTTGGTAACTATTGTCTTTCTTATTGCCTGTGTCCCTAATTGCCTGTGTGTGTATTGCCTGGCGAAGTGTAAAGCTTAGCCCTATGTGACCTATAAATAAAGGAGATTTGTTTTTTATTCAGACAGTTGTGTAATTTTCTAACAAGGAAGTACATATGTAAAGGGAGGTGGGGGTTAGAAACATAACTCTTCTCCCTACAGATGCCTTCCTTCAGGTTCAGCTGAGGTCAGAAATAGTGCTGAGGCTGGAAAGACAACCCGCACAGGCTTACTTTTGTGGCAGCGAGAGTACAGAACCCAAAAACAGTTCCCGGAGCAGGACAGCTCTGCCTCTGTACCTAGAGTACAGCCATCAGGCTCCTCTGCTTGTTTCAACTGTGGGAAACGAGGCCACTTTGCCAAGGATGAACCGATGGAGGTCAGCCTGGTGACCCAGTTGACCACCAAAGGTTAAAGTACCCAAAAGCAAAGGAAAGAATTCCAGAGGAGGACGATCACTGGTTTGGAAGGTGCCTGCCCAAACAAGTAGTTTGGTTTCTGCTGGGCAGCATAAAGAGGAGCATTGCCCATATGGAAAGGAAGAGAATGAGGAACCGTGTTAGTAAAAGAAGAACAGAGCCTGTAGGCATGCTCCTACTATAAGACAGAAAACCATGCTAATAGGGGCTGCCTGTTGTTGCGCTGATGGTGGACTCTTTGCCTGAGGTGGGGTTGGCGCTACTCGCAGGGCAAGCCCTACGGGTCCCCACCGTCGGGTGGCAGAGCATGCTAGGAGGCGGAGGCTGACTGGAGCTTCGCCAATACCAGCCCATGTTCCTCTTAGGTTGAGCCCTCAGGTACCAGGGCCAGATGGACTTAGGCGGGGTCTCTGTGAGACGACTCCCAGTTGGTGAAGACAAGGGTGCACCAGAAACCAGCAGAGGTGTTGGAAGGCCAAGGATGGTCCGGACGAGGTAGGGTTCTGAAGGCCTAGACGCCAACAGGAACAAAAGGAGACGGGGGGCGTCCAAGTAAAGATAGGCCGAAGCCTGAGAGGCCAGGTCCATAGAAGACAAGGAAAGTCCACGGGAAGCTGAAGTCAGGGCAGGCAGCAGGAAGGCACAGTACCAGGAACAGAGCAGAGGTCAGAGCCAGGAGATAGGTCAGACATGGTCAGACAATGCGGAGGTCAATACCGGAAAATCAGTCCAAGCGTGGTCCAGGCAATGCAGGGGTCAATACCAGAGACCCAGTCCAAGCGTGGTCCAGGCAATGCAGAGGTCAATACCAGAGAATCAGTCCAAGCATGGTCCAGGCAATGCAGGGGTCAATACCAGAGAATCAGTCCAAGCGTGGTCCAGGCAATGCAGGGGTCAATACCAGAGAATCAATCCGAGGAACGAGGAGTAGACAAGGAGACACGCAGGGGCAGGAACAAGGACAGGTACTGAAGATAGGAACGAGACGAGGACAGGAACCAGGAACAAGCAACTAGTACACGAGCAATCGTGGAGACCTGTTGCCAAGGCAGGGAACAAGTGGCTGGGCCCTGCCTTTTATACAGAGGCCCAGTGATGTCATCATCCGTGGCCGCAGGCTACTTTCCAGCCGCGGTCCCTTTAAAAGAGCACAGGTTGCACGCACCTAAGCCAGAGCAGGACGGCGGCGTCATTCCGCGGCCCACCGGGCACCAGGAGGAACTGCGCAGGAGTCAGAAGCAGGAGAGGTAGCTGCAGGGGCTCGGGGACAGAGGCGACTGCCCACCACCATGAGCGAAGGTGAACCGGAGCTGGAAGCTGAACTCCTGGGGTGAGTAGGACTGGGCGTGGGCCTTGCACGGCCAGGACATGTAACACCTGTGGCTTGAAGACCTAGAATTGGTATTTCAGGTTGTACTTGACACTGAAACATTTTTTTTGTATTTTTTTGTTCTTATTTGCTGGTCCTGCTGTTTTATCTTTAAGTTATATTATGTATGCATAACCCATCTCCTGGTGTTGACTCAACATTGATGGGACCATAAAGGTAATTTGTACTTCTGAGGCTGGATCACATAAGTTTCTTTCTCCCAGGGCCTGAGTCCTTTGTTGGTGAGGGGAAGGAAATCCCCCTTCAGGGCCCAGAGTGACAAGGGTGTCTTTATAACCTTTTTCCTGGAAGAGATAATGTTTGTCTTCCCACTGTGAGTGCTGCAGGTGCCAATAACACACAAGAGACCCAGAGTTGAGTGTCCAAAAATAAACTAAGGCACACGCAGCCCCTGCAGGGCCATACATTAAGGACAACGGGCTGGATGTCTTAAACGTCAGTCTAATGAGAGTCTCAAATGGTTGTTCCACTGTTCTTTCAGGTAGCTGAGATATCGATGCAGAGACCACAATCTTGTTAGACAGGCATGCTGATATCTGGAAAAGCCTCAAGAAAAATATATCATACCCTCTGAAACTTTACAATGTATTTGCAAGGAGAATGCAACAGAAAAGAAGCACCTAATTGCAACAGCTTAGGCTTCATTAACAAAAATTGCTTGCTCTTTGTTTGCGTAACACGAATCATTCATATATGAAATGATTACCATTTGTATGTTAGCCATTCGTATGTTACTATTTAATAAAGTAATATCCCTATATTTAAAACAGTTTTGAGCAACCACTCCCTGTTTGAATCCAAGCCTCTACATCCAACCTCCGAAGAAGATCTTTCAGACCAAAACTATTGAGGGATAGCTGGGACTAATGGTCCTCTGACACTTTTCTCTTGCCCTAAGGAAGGTAATATATTTTTGAGAGAGGAGGGAAAGATGCTGAAGGTAGTTCAGGCACATACCTTTTAAACATATCATATGCTGACAGAGAAAATAGCTTAAGAAAATTAATCAGGCGCAGATTCTTAGAACTGATAACATTTTCCATGCTTTCAAGCTCTACCTACTAAGTACACTAATGCTATACGATGTGACATCTTGAAATCCCATGTCAAAGTCTGTAAGTAGAAGCTGTGTCTTAAATGTTGTCTGGAAGAGGAATTACTGTGAAACTGACCTGCTCTGGATATATGGATTGGATTTAAACTTGACACAAACCATGAGTGTTACCTCTTTCATTTGTACTGCAATGTCTTTGTTAGCAATAAAGCAGCATTGAGACATCATGTCCGTGTGATTGTACTGCAGGGGCTTCCAACCTGCCACCTGGTCAAGTTGCACTCCTCTGAGTTAACAGATAGATGACACAATGAAGTTTACAATTAAGAGGTGAATTTTAAAAGCCGGGTGCGCACAAAAACCAGGAAATGTGGGCGCATCTAGCATATGCACATGTCCACCCAATTTTATAAGCTGCCCACTGTTATAAAATTCCCTCACTTGTGTGTCCCAAAGCCAACTTACACTGCTGTGTGCATACAAGCTTAAAATTAGGTGTACACATATATGTGTCAGGGCTATTTTATAACATGTGTAAGTATGTGTGCACAGGATATAAAATTGCCACTTATCTGGCCACTCAGCCATATACACATGTATATATACTCCTGCATGCCTATTTTAAAGTTACTGTTTAAGGCAGCAAGGGATACACATTATCACCTTCAAACACAGAATAAGTGATACGCCATGAAATCCTACACTAACTAGGCATCCAGGGAATCCTTTGAGCCATGCTATGTGTAAGGCTAAATGTGAACATAATTGGTGGTTATGCATGAGTGTTTGCACACACATATATAGTGTATTCACTACTAGTTTGGAGTGGAGGAATAGCATAATGGTTGGAACAGTGGGCAAGTCACTTTACCCTCCTTTGCCTCAGGGACAACATTAGATTGTAAGCTCTGTCGGGATAGAAAAATATCTACAGTACCTGAATGTAATCTACTTTGAAGTGCCAAAAAAATCTAAATAAATATAAGGAGGATGTAAACATCACTTTAGAGTGGAAGGGAAGGTAATATGAAATAAGTACTGTTACGCGTGCCGTCCACGGCAGACCCGCGGCACAGTCCCCTCACCTTTCTACAATGACTCCATCCTCTGGTTCCTCCTCGCTGGCGGCGATGGGCCGTCAGTTCCGTCCTCAGGCCTCCCCCAGTGCCCCCAGCTCTGCCACAGTCCCCGGCGTTCCCGGTCCTGCTTCCACTTCTCGTTGGGCCTCTCCGTGTGGCCTACGGAGAGATGCTGCTACTCATGCCGCGCCCCTCTCTAGGTGTGCGCATGCGCATCATTGATTCTTAAGTAGGGACCGTGGCGGGAACCTAGCCGCAGCCCCGGATGATGACGTCAACCTAACTACAGTATTTAAGCTCAGGCTCTGCTCCCTAGCATTGCCTTTGCAACAGGTCTCCTCATTGGTCGAGTTCTTGTTGCTTCTTAGAGATTCGTCTCATCCCTGTGTGCCTGTTCCTTGTTGTTCCTGGTTCCTGTCTCTTTGTTCCTACCCTGCTTATGCTTCAGATTGACTACATGGACTTCGACTTTGCTTTGCCTGACGTTGCCATTGATTATCTCCAGACCCAGACCTCTGCTTCGCCTGACTAAGCTACTGCCTATCTCCAGACCCAGACCTCTGCTTCGCCTGACTATGCTACTGTCTATCTCCAGACCCAGACCTCTGCTTCGCCTGATTACACTACTGCCTATCTCCAGATCCAGATCTCTGCTTCGCCTGACCATGCTACTGCCTATCTCCAGACCCAGACCTCTGCTTCGCCTGACCATGCTACTGCCTATCTCCAGACCCAGACCTCTGCTTCACCTGACTACGCTACTGCCTATCTTCAGACCCAGACCTTTGCTTCACCTGACTACGCTATTGCCTATCTCCAGACCCAGACCTCTGCTTCGTCCGACTACGCATTGCCTATCTCCAGACCCAGACCTCTTCTTCATCTGACTACTCATTGCCTATCTCCAGACCCAGACCTCTGCTTCATCCGACTACGCATTGCCTATCTCCAGACCCAGAACTCCACTTTGCCTGACTATGCTCTTGACTATCTCTGTGATCAGACCTCGGACCTGCTTGCCACTGCCTTCGGATTGTCGCCAGCCCTGACTCAAGCCTACCATTGGACGCCTCTTCAGCTTACTCCTTGGATATGGTTTCTTCAGGCTTCGGCCTACTTTTGCTCGAGCGCCCCTTGTCTGCCTTCGTTCCATTGGCGCCTGAGTTTCCAGGACATTACCCAGTCCGAAGTGAGACTGTACCATCACTCACCTGCTGTCTCTGGGCTGAACCAACTCCTACTGCAACTATATATAGAGGCACACCTAAGTCCTGCTGGCCCCGGCACCCAAAGGCTCAACCCGCAGGGAACGTCTGGTATAGGTGAAGCTCCAGTGGCCTCTACCTATCAGCCCACTCCGCCTGCCAATGGTGGGCACCTGTAGGTACTTATCTATGGGTTGCATAAACCCCACCTCAGACCAAGGGTCCACCTCCGATGCAACAAGTAGTAGTGTTAGGCTTATTCTATAGGGTTTGTTTCAGGAACACTGTGTTCAAATGGATTTGTTTTGCACATAACCCAACAGGAATGAACTTCATTCCTAAGCCAGGGTATGTTGGGAATGATCTCAATCTCTTAAATAGACTGTTAGGATTTGACCAAGCAGTTGTAAAAAGTCTGATATAGTGTGTTGAACCAGTGGGGTTTAGCACAGTAAGCTGGTTTTATTTTTAGATACCTTTCTGACAGTATGTGAAAGAGTAAAACAAGGGTGCTTCTGAGTAAGTTTCGGATTTTTATCTGAGAGGAAAAAAATAACAGGGTCAGAATCGCTCTCATTGACTATAATGGAAACTACATGGTTGTGGCAAGGGACTTTCCTGAAACAGGAACAAGCAGATTTGAGTCTGAGGCTCTGGGAGACAAATAAATGGCTCAGATGTATGAGGATAGATAACCTTTTGTGGGTTGGCCCATAGTTGAAGCAGATGGGGCTACTGAAATATCTATGATGGCTTCCTCTGCTCATGTGCCTTGACTATCTTTCTGATCACCTTGAATCTTTCTTAAATATCCCCTTATATGACAGATACTATTTAGCAAAACTCAAATATTCACTGGAATATTTGGTACTATAAATGTTAACTCTCCAGAACCAAAAGATAGGGGTTGAATCAAACCCATCTTTCAAAGAGTTAATCATACCACACTTAGTTACACTTGCAAATAAACTGTGTTTATATGAATTGGTCTCTGTAGTGTGTGCCCAGATGTTTGGTTTTTGAGCCTGACTTTTTCTGCTCAGAAAAGATCTACTTTAAACATTTTCCTTGGCCTGGGTGAGAGGCAGTGTCATGTAATGCCGGAAGACCTGGGTTCAATTCTTGGCCTCCTTCTTTTGCTCCCTGGGCCAGCAGGCACTGGGGATGCTGCAGTGGCAGCATTTATAGCCCCTTAGGGGGAGGGGCATTGGTAGCCAGGGGAGGTAGCCAGGGGAGGTTTCCCTATAATTGCTCAATGGTGATAACTAGTGGCTGGAGCTAGAATGCATGCCCACTGGGTCCCATATAAGGAATCATGGTCTGTGTCTCTTAGCCAAGGACTATCACAGCAATGGATGGTCTCAGGAAGGCTATAAACATAGAGAGAACCCCCGGATAGTTGCGAAGGAAAGATCATGGCACCAAGAATCAAAAGAAGGGACACTGTTTTATACCTAGTCTTTAGTGGAGCACAGGATTTGGTGCAAGAGGTAACAGTGTTGGGGGCCACTTGGCAATAGTGATCACAACATGATCAAATTTGGCTTAATAATTGGAGGGAGGACACTAAAAAAAAAATCTACTGGGCCAGCATTTAACTTTCAGAAGGGTGACTATGATAAAATGAGGAAAATGTTTAGGAAAAAAATTAAAGGAGCTACTGCACAAGTTAAGAGTATCTCAGGCATTGACATTGTTTGAAAAACTGAATCACCACAATACAAAAAAGAAAAGTGAGACTCAATCATTAGATAAAAAAATTGCAAAAAATGCAACCCCCCCCCCCCCCCCATAAATTTATTAAATCCCAAAAGGAAAACACACTACTATGAAGGAGGAAATGACCTCAAAACTGAGTTCAAACTGCAACAGTGTGAATAGCACTTAACAATAAGATCATTGGTCTAAAAAACCCACCAAGTTCTTTATTTTTATACATTTTTAAAAGATTTTGTAACAAGATTTTTAAAACTTATCTCAAAATCAATGAGATCTCATTCATGAAGCATACAAGCATCTTCTTAGTTGATAAATCAGTGTTGAAAAAATTGAGATGTTGCTGACGTGGCCCACGTTTCACTTCTACGCTGCATCAGAGCACTATTGTAATCAAAAAAGAAAGATATTATCAACCATTTATAAACACAAATTATTTCATCTCTGAGGCTTTCAAACTTACTGCTCCTCCAGCATTGGTGAAAATTTTGCTCTGACCGTTCTGGTCTATGGGACATTTCAGATATAAGGCACAGGCATGTGTACACTACCTGTTTTTAAACTGACATCAAGACTGATGTCAAAATAGAAAACTAATCAAACAGGAGCCGTATTTGCTCAACCTGAATCTCCATAAAGTCCAATCAATTGCATAGGGAATTATAATATGTTGAAATCTTCTCAGTGTGCAGCAGCAGTCAAGAAAGCAAATAGAATGCTAGGAATTATTATGAAAGGAATGGAGAATAAATAGAGAATATCAGGGGTAACCTGGAGAAACCAAGTTCTACCTCCTGTATAAAGCTGCTTACTGAACTATTTCCTACTAAGTTTTTGAGCCAATATGTGTCAGTACGTATGAGCAATAAGGACAGATGCAGGATGTTGGCTGGTCAGCAAAAAGTGAAGGACATGGAAATGGCCCACATGGGATATATGTGTGATCTGTTTGGAAACCAACTACAAAGGAACGTGCAGACATTGATAACAGATGATTGATGTCTTCCTACAAGGTACTGTGAGGAGATGGAAATAAAAGACGGATAAGCATTTGCAGGTGGTCTAGGGAAAGGAAGCCAGGCCAGAATGATGCATTTAGAAAAGATCAATACTTGGCAAAAGAAATCAGGAAAAAATGTATATAGGCCTTGTAATTTTGTGACATAGGCAAAGACAAGTTTAAGGTGTTAAGTGACTTGCTGAGCCTGCACTCCTCCTTCCCAGATACTCATATTATGATTAGCAATCATTTATTTACTATAATAAATATTTTGCTAAATTTCTAAAATATCTCTGAGTCTCATGTCTGGTATAGTGGGGCTGGGGCTAAAACCATACACTCCCCGCAAGAACCCGAGGATGTGGAACATGAGGCCTCGCAGGTGATTCCAACAGCTGATTCCAGGAGTTACCACTGATGTCCATCCAGCAGCATCCAAGGCCCATAAGTATTTATTAATGTATTTATTTGAGCATTTTATATACCGTTGTTCCAAAAGAAGATCACAGCGGTTTACAAAAGCAGAATTCCTATTCTAGGTCAGCATTCATGATCTAAGTCTAAACAACAACAAATCAACATTCATAATCTAGGTCTTTACAACAACAAATACATGTTCTATGTCAACACAACATCAGTTACATTTGTTTAGGGGCTGGGAAAGTGGTGGTGGTTTGACTATAAAGGAGTTTCTTCTTAACCACACAATATCAGTTTTTTTTATGTTTAGAGTTAGTTTCAGTTGAGAAAGTTCTTGTTGTACTGCTTTCATGTATGTTGATAGTGTTGAAGCAGTTTTTAAAAATGATTTGGTGAATGGAATTGTGACGGGGTCTATGTCCCAAACCCAAGAGGTCAGTTAAAAACCCCGGAACCAAAGATCCAAGAGAAGGGGGGGAGGTAAACACAGCAACACCAAGCTAGAGACATTCCCTGGTTCTTTCCCCCGGATGTTACAAGGACAGAGGAACCACAGGTGTGGGAAGTTGACGGTGGGGCTGTAGAGACCAATCCTTGGCTTCAAGGGGATGGCCAAAGTGAGGGTGGAACCTATTTTAAGGCGGGAAGGGGGGGGGGCCAAAGGCCCCCCCCCCTTCCCGCCTTAAAGAAATAGGAGAAAAAGAAGGGACAACATAAAAAGGAGGGAAGTTGCATTTCCCCAGCACCCCCCTAGTGAGGGCACTGGAGACTAATATGAGAAGGCAGGGGAAAAGAAGGAAGGGGGGGGGGGGCCCTTAAAGAAAAAGGACACGATGCCAAGTGTGGCCTCAAACACCCTCGCACTTCAGTACTCACCCTCGCATCCCAGTCTGGAAGGAGCACCTAGAACCCACCTCTGTGGACTCAGTGGATCCTGCTGCCTTTGCGCTGCCACAGCAGGCACCTGCTGCGACCTTCCAACGGGCACCCAGATCTCTGGGATCGTCAATGGGAGAGGGAGGGGGAGGGGGGCCGACAACCTCGGGGTAGGGGGCCCGCAGTAAGCTGCCACAAGGGCAGGGGATGGGGCAGGGAAAGGGGGGCCGCTGACCAAAATCAGGGAAGGGAGGGGATCCCTGTTGGGACCGGGGGGAGCCCCTTCACCCCTTCACCCCCTTCGCTGTGTTCCTTAGTGAGGGGTGAGGGGAGGAGGGGGTGAAGGGAGGGAATGGGGAAGGGACACCCAAAACGTGCCCAAAATAAAATATAACTAGAACACAAAGAACCTAAATCTTAAGGATTAACTCAAAAAGGGGAGGGAGGGGAGGGGAGCAGAGCACCCCATCCACTGCCCACCGGTGGACGAACTCCTCCACCCGCCCGGAGGACAGCGCGCAGAAGTGCTCTGCCTTGAGCCGGGTGCGCACCATCGAATGGAAGAGGACCTTGCACTCGAGGGACCGTCCCTCGGCCAGCATCTCCTGCCGCAACCGCCAGGCTGAGGATCTGGCGGCGGACAGGAGATAGTTGACCAAGGCGTCCCTCTGGTGCAAAGGCCCCCTCCTGAGGGCGCGCCCGTAAATGAGGTGGTGCGGGGTGAAATGCAACCAAAAACCCAAAAATAAGCCTTTCAAAAAGGACAGGAAGGGGGTAATCCTGGGGCACTGAAGCCCCAGGTGGAAGAGATCCTCCTCCTGCCCGCAGAATGGACAGGAGGGGTCCTCCCAGAATACCCGCACCTTGAACCGGCCGGTGGCCATGGCCCCGTGTATCAGCCTCCAGGAGCGGTCCCCTTCATAGCTGGGGATCATCTCTGAATAGAAAGATTCCTAGTGGGGCCCGTCCCGGTCCCCACCCCTTGGCCCCAACACCTCCCGTCAGGGCGTGTCAGGCCTCGGAGCGAGGGTGAGGCAGTGCATGGTATGCACCACCAGCCGGGCCAGGACCTTCCGGGACATGATCCGGAAGTCCGCTACAGGCAGTTCCCACGGCCTGCTAAGACTGTGGGTGCAAGGAGGAATGTCAGCATTGCGGGGGGGCCCAAATTCCTCGGCAAACCTAGGCCCTATGATCAGTGCCAGGGGGCCAGGGGGTGCGATCGGGCGGGGATCCCCGGGCTGCTTCGGGGCCCCCTCATTTATGACCCGTGCTAGAAGGCGGAGAGCGTCGGGCTCCTTCTTCAGGAGGTGCCCGACTACGCGGGCCGGGGAGAAAGTCCCTGACCCGGGTCACCCGGGCACCGACCAGGTAGCGTCGCAGGATCAGGTCGTCCTCCAGCCTCACCAAACCGAGAGCATGGTTATGTAGGAGAGGCTCCCCCAGGAGGTCGCCCGGCTTGCTCGGCAAACCCCTGGTTAGTCCCAGCAAGATCCAGGCTCTCAGCACTTCTCTGTAGAATCCTGGCAGCTGCGAGAGCCTCGTGGGGGTGAAGCCGCTCGGGTCTAGGACCAACAGCTGCCAGTCGTACCGCAGGTTGCCCGCTTGGCAGAAGAAATGCATCACCAGCAGGCGCCATCGCAGAGCGGGGTACGCATACAGAAACCTCTGCAGGGCCTGTAGATGGAAGGTGTGGACCTGACTCTTCAAGCACACGAGCCCGTGACTGCCCTCTCCCGACGGGAGAGCTAGGACCCCCGCTGAGACCCAGTGCTTCCTGCCTTCCCCCCAGAAGAAGTCCAGCAATTTCCTCTGGGTGCGGGCGAGGAACTCCGGGGTCGGGCTCAAGGCGGTGGTACAGCATGCTGGCCACCAGCTGATTCACCACCAGGGCCCGACCTGGTGGTGAATCAGACCCCGCCATGCCCTGAGGTGAGCTTCCACTTTCTCTCTGAGCTCGCTCCAGTTGACGAGGCTGGTGGCTTCCGTGACGGAAAGGTGGACTCCCAGGTACCTAAGGGTCTCCCTGCCCCACGACAGGTCAGGGAGAGTGTCCACCCTCTGCGGCCCTACCAGAAGGCCGGAGCTCTTGGCCCAGTAAATCCTGGCCGAGGAGGCGGCGGAATAGACCTGCTGGCAGTCTCGCACCCTCTCCAGGTCGACCGGGTCCTGAACCGCCAGGAGCACGTCGTCGGCATAGGCCGAGAGGGTGTCCCGCACCTCGGGCTCACGTAGCACCCTACCGGTGAGCCGCCTGCGCAGGACACACAGGAACGGCTCGATGGCCAGGATGTAGAGCTGACCCGAGAGGGGGCACCCTTAACGCACTCTGCGCCCGAAAGCCAGAGGCGCTGCCAGGGACCAGTTGACTTTGACGAGGCACTCTATCCTCGAGTACAAGAGGCAGAGGTGCCCCACGAACCCGGGGCCGAAACCGAACGCCCGCAAATTACCCATGAGATAATTGTGGTCCACCCTGTCGAAGGCCTTCTCCTGATCGAGGGACAAAAACGCCGCCGACAGACTGGACCTACGAACCTGATGGATAAGATCCCGGACCAAAAAGATCTTATCAAAAATAGTGCATCCGGGGATTGTGTAGGTCTGGTCAGGGTGGACCACCTCCGCCAGCATGGAAGCCAGCCGCAGGGAGAGCGCCTTGGCCAGAACCTTGTAATCCGTGCAAAGCACGGAGACGGGTCGCCAGTTCTTCAGGCAACGCGGGTCCCCCTTCTTGGGCAGGAGGGTGAGCACCTCGCGCCTGCAAGAGAGGGGCAGGCAGCCCATCTCGAGGGCTTCGTTGAGGACCCGCAGGAGGTCGGGCCCCAAAACGTCAAAAATGAGAGACGAACTCGGTGGTGAGCCCGTCGATGCCAGGGGAATTCCCTCTCGGCATCCGGCCCAGAGCCTCGACGAGGTCTCCCAGGCCCAAGGGTAGGTCGAGCCAGGCTCGGCTGACCTCGCTCACCACCGGCAGCCCCTCCCACAGGGTTTGACAGGTGTTCGGATCGACCAGGTCCGGGGAGAAGAGCGATGTGTAAAAATCGCGGTCCTCCACCCTGATCTTACCCGGCTCAGCAAAGGGGGTCCCGTCGGCAGCCAGCAGGCACGCTATCTGCTTCCAGTTGCCCCTCCGCCTCTCCAGCCCATAGAAGAAGGGTGTGCCGCAATCCATCTCCCGCAGGATCTGGATGCGCGACTTCACGTAGGCCCCGCGTCCTCACCGCTCTTCGAGGTGGCGCAGGGCCCGCTTCTTCTCCTCGTACTCGAGAAGCACAGCCGGCTCGCCTCCCGGTCCCTGGGCGTCACCGAGGCGCTCTTCCAACTCCTCCAGCTCCCCCGAGAGATACAGTGGGAGGTGGCAGTTAGGCCCATTGGGCCAGACTTTGGACTTTGAGAGAACATATGTAGATTTCATTTGTTTGCTCGTGAATGGCCTAGAGGAAAGAAGGCAAAGGTGAAAGACCTAAGATAGACTTTTGAAGCCACCCTTTTCCAAAGTGAGTTGCTGGCTCAGTGGGGAGGGCATTAGCCTTCCAACCAGGCTGGAAGGGTTCAAACCCCGCCTGGAGACACCAGTATCGATTAGGAAGGTGTCAGGTGTGTTATTGTCTAGTTTGAGTTGGAATATCCTATCTGCTAGGAAGGAAGAGAACCATTTGAGAACATTTCCATTTATTCCAATTTTTCTTAACTGATGGCATAACAGGGTATGGTCCACAGCAGCGATTCTCAACTGGTGTGTCGCCACGCACTGGCAGGTGTGTCGTGTGCTACTCGCAGCCAGCGGGGCCGAAGATTGGAGTCGCTGGTTGCTGCTGCCAGAGACCAGGCCAGCTGAGCCGAAGAAACGAAGACCAGCGCTGCCGGCGGGCCAAAGACTCGAAGACAGACGCTGCTGGCTGCCGCCAGAGACCAGGCTGGTGAGGCTGAACAAACAGACCGGTGCTGCTGGCCACCGCTGGAGACAAGGCCATTGGAGCCAAAGATCGTAGCTGCTGCCGCCGGAGATCAGGCTGGCAGGGCCGAAGAAACGAAGACGGCGCTGCTAGCCTCCGCCAGAGACCACGGCGGTGGGGCTGAAGACGAGCTGTTCAGCTGGGGGCCTTTGTGTGTGTGTGTATGTGTGGTGTGTATTTGAGATTGGAAGGGTGCTTCTGTGTGTGTGTGGTGTGTATTTGAGATTGGAAGGGTGCTTCTGTGTGTGTGTGTGTGTGTGTGTGTGGGGTGTATTTGAGGCAGGGAGGGTGCTTCTGTGTGTGTGGTGTGTATTTGAGGCAGGGAGGTTGCTTCTGTGTGTGTGTGGTGTGTATGTCAGGCAAGAATGGTGCTTCTGTGTGTGTGTGAGCAAGGAATGGTGCTTCTGTATTTTGTCAATGTGTGTGTGCGAGAGAGAGATGGAGCATGTTTTTGGCTAGCTGTTGCTGTGAGAGAGAGGGGCACGTGTGTGATTGAGCCTGTTTTTAAGTGAGATAGCGAGAACATTGTGTGATTGAGAGAGACTGATCAGGGAGATGACTGGTATGTGTGTGCGTGTGTGTGTTAGAGAGATAGACTGGTTGGGGAGATGATTGGTATGTGAGAAACAGAATCTAGTCCTGATGGTGTGAATGGTGTGTGTGTGTGTATGTGTGAGAGAGAGGAGACTGGTTGTGGTCCCTAAGGAAGAGGGCCGTGAGGATAGCTTCAGCAGCTACTGTTGCTTCTAGTTTGGCCTGCAAGGGAACGGAGTAGGAGAACTGCTGGAGAGGGTAAGTTAAGGTGGCTTTTTAAGTTCATTTTTCTTGATTGACTGCCATTTTAATTATTGGGTAGTATGTGATGTGTCTGCTGTTTTGAAATATTTTATTGGTGTTTGAAGAATTTTTAATACTTTTTAAGAGTTTTTAATTGTTAGATAATGTTCTGTTCATCAGCTGTTTTAAAACATGCTTCATATAGTTTTACAATTATTTCTATGTGGGAGTCTATAACAGCTTGGCTTTTACTGTTTTCCTAATGGGAGGTGTATCGGTGTTTAGGGCCTGGTTTAATATTTGTAGTGTTGCCTTTTTATAAGTAGGGTTGTTCCATTTGAGTGCATGCCATAATGCAGGTGTAACTTTGTGCGGGTTGTGTGCCTTATTGCAGATCCTGGGACTTTGTTAGGTGCTATATTTCTGTTTCCATTTCTCCAGGATTGCTCTGCATGCAGAGTGGCTTTTTTGGGGTTTTCATTCCAGTTTGTCTCCATATCTTGTGTGTATGACTGAGGTGATATATTTAACCTGCATGTAGGCACATAAAATCTCATTTTATTTGTTGTGTTTTCTCAATTGGACATGCATTTTTTGTGAACTGCTGTCTTTTTTAAAGTAGGGCTATTGCACCTGGTAGTAGAGGGAGCTTGTGTTGCTGTTATTGAGATAACACCAGAATATCTTTTTTGCATGGTGAGTTGCACGGGGAATGTTCTAGTTCTGCTTACTGAGGGTTGGGGGTGGGATGGGGTTAGCTTTGTGACTGTCATGTGTTCAGTGTGTCTCACATGTGAGGACCATCTATCAGGTGTGTCCCAACAGAAAAAAGGTTGAGAACCACTGGTCCACAGTGTCTAAGGCTGCTGTTAAGTCAATTAGTACCAGTGTCTAAGATTCATTATTATCCAAAGCAGCAAAAAAACCCCCACAATTAGTTATGAACAGTTACTTGTGTCCACCTAGCTAGATGTTTATAAAATGGCGGAAAAAGACCTCAGAACCTCATGTTAGTTCTATTTAGAACATACAACATTTGTGAGGTGATATTACAATCACTGGTCTTAGAAAAAACCTCCAACCTTCCTACCATCCAACTTCAAATTTTATTATTAAAGATTAATTTTGTATTTTATCAATTTTCTTTGTTAAAAAAAAATGTTTTTTAAACTCTCTTGTTTTGACAACAAACTGCTGTTCACAGACTACAGAGGAAGAGCTTGTGGATCCCCATTACTTTCTTTTCAAAATTCTAAAAAGTGTTCTTCTTTAACATGTTTCTCTCTGTTTAACAGTATGACAACAGTCCACTATTCTCTATATTTCACAGAACTCTGGGATACAGTGCTACATTCAAACTTATCTGTGCTGATATTCAAAACTGTCCATTTATTCTCTCTTCACCAATAGTCTTTGTTGCTTAGAGCCAACATCAGCCAATGTTTCGCGTAAAGCTGTCTCAAGGCAATATTTATGCTGAGTCCGCAAGAATGAGATGATCAGATGTTGGACGCTGTATTGCATAAGTAATGCCTTGAGACAGCTTTACGCAAAACATTGGTGGCCATAAAGGCTATTCTACAATGCTGGGTGGGAAAGGAAGTACTGACTTTAATGCAATTTCGAAACCTTCTTCATCAAATCTATGTTCTCAAAGTATGTTGACAAAATAGACCTCACCAAGAAGAAAACCATTTTGAGCGCTTGGGGTCCATGCTTACAAGTTCTGCCTCACAGAGTCAGGTGCTTAATGATTACTAATACGGTCCGTTGGATGGAATTTGAGACTTGGTGATGTTCAATTATGTCTTCTCGAGTCTTTGAATTTCAAGGAGTGCTGGGGGGGGGGGGGGGGGAGGGTAGGGGGAAATTTGGCTGGTGGGGAGTTGATTTGTTCAGTATATGGGCATTGGGCAGTGTAAACCAATGAACCCGATCTTGTTGGTTGATACCGAGCTGTGTTCTATGTTAAAAATTTAATAAAAAATTTAAACATAACCTTAAAAAATATTTTAAGTAACCAGTCTCTATCAGATTCTAAAGCAGATGTGATTCTCCAAGTAGATGATACTGCTTGGTCTGCATCCAATCTCTCTAATAAGACTGTTGAGCCCAATGTGTCAAAGGAAAGGTGAGAAGATTGCACATGTCCTGCAGCTTCCTCCTTCTTATATGGAAAAAGATAGAAAGACTCAGAAAGTGCCAGTACAGACTCAGAAAGCATCTTCCGTAAAGAAACAGCATATTTTTAAACATCTCTAAGGCAGATATTGAAAGCACTCTAGGAAAATTCAAAAAGCAATTCTCATTGTATTCTCACAGTTTTCCATTTTGCTATTAATTTTTTAAAAATATGCTGCAAATATGAAAATACCCAAACATTTTGGGGTATTTTTGAAGGAGGCTATTTTCTATTCATTCCATTTGGAACACATTGAAAATGGCCTCATTCATTGCATATTTGGCATTCATTAAAAACAAGTGCTCATTCCTAATAACTATTGGTTTGGCTGTGCTGTTTGGATTTTTGTTTTTTATAAGGACTGTACTATACCCAAGTATTCCATCCGCTGAATACATCTGGACTCCATACCCCAGTACAGTGGTTCTCAACCCAGTCCTCAGGACATATTTAGGCAATCAGGTTTCATCATATTCACAATGAATATGCATGAGACAAATTTGCATACAATGGAGATCGTGCATGCAAATCTATCTCATGCATATTCACTGTGAATTTCCTGAAAACTTGACTGGTTAGGTGTGTCTTGAGGACTAGGTTAAGAGCCCCTTCCCCTGTAAATTGTCTTTTTTTTTTAACAACTCTATCCTGGTGTATTTTATTCTTCTGGAACACAGTGGAAGATTTCCAAATTGGGAAAGAACCCAAGGAGCATGGGGTGTGTTGCCTCACTGATCCCAAACCTGCCCTGATGTTAGGGCAAAAAAGTGATGTGGCTGGTTTTGAAACAGGGTCTGCTCTGCCTATAAGCCATAGGAGAGGTTGTTGTATTTGCAGCTAAAGCAGGCTGAGAAGCCTTGAATATCTGGTTCCAGCCCAGACCTGCAATTGCTCCTCATCAGTTCAAAAGGAAAGCTGCAATATCTGGAAGGTGCTCCTGGCATTCAGATTGCTAGGCCATGGGGATAGCTCAAGGCAATCTGCTGCCTGAGGCAAGGGGTGAGATGGTCCCCCGCAAGGCACAGCACAGCACAGGTCAAATTTTCAAGAGGGAAAATTTTTTTTTGGGGGGGGGGGGGTGTCTCTTTGTAGTCTGGCTCAGTGGTTTGAAATGCTGCAAAAAGAATCAAGAGTTCCCAGAAGAGTGGCAGATAGAGTGTCAGTGTCAGTGATAATATTTCTAGGAAACTGACAACCCTCCCATACTCCCAGGAACTCTACCACCTGCCTCCCCTATTTCTCCAGCATTTGCTCCCTGGAGAAGTGGGAGATGGATAAATGGTGGAGGTCTGTGTATAGAGGTCTCTCTTCATAGAAACATATAGAAACATAGAAATGACGGCAGAAGAAGACCAAATGGCCCATCCAGTCTGCCCAGCAAGCTTCACACACTTTTTTCTCTCATACTTATCTGTTTCTCTTAGCTCTTGGTTCTATTTCCCTTCCACCCCCACCATTAATGTAGAAAGCAGTGATGAAGCTGCATCCAAGTGAATATCTAGCTGATAAGTTAGGGGTAGTAGGGGTAGTAACCGCCGCAATAAGCAAGCTACACCCATGCTTATTTGTTTTACTCAGACTATGTTATACAGCCCTTATTGGTTGTTTTTCTTCTCCCCTGCCGTTGAAGCAGGGAGCTATGCTGGATATGCATCGAAAGTGAAGTATCAGGCACATTTGGTTTGGGGTAGTAACCGCCGTAACAAGCCAGCTACTCCCCGCTTTGTGAGTGTGAACCCTTTTTTCTTCTCCCCTGCCGTTGAAGCAGAGAGCTCTGCTGTATTTGCATAGAAATTGAAGTAACAGGCTTATTTGGTTTGGGGTAGTAACCGCCGTAACAAGCCAGCTACTCCCCCTTTGTGAGTGCAGATCCTTTATTCCACATTTCCTCTTGCTGTTGAAGCTAGAATGATGTTGGAGTCACAGTAAGCATGTGTACGTTTATTGAATAAGGGTATTGTCTCCAGGCAGTAGCCATCATTCTGGCGAGTCACCCACTCTTCATTGGCGGCCTCTTGACTATATGGATCCACAGTGTTTATCCCACGCCCCTTTGAAGTCCTTCACAGTTCTGGTCTTCACCACATCCTCCGGAAGGGCATTCCAGGCATCCACCACCCTCTCCGTGAAGAAATACTTCCTAACATTGGTTCTGAATCTTTCTCCCTGGAGCTTCAAATCGTGACCCCTGGTTCTGCTGATTTTTTTCCTACGGAAAAGGTTTGTCGTTGTCTTTGGATCATTAAAACCTTTCAAGTATCTGAAGGTCTGTATCATATCACCTCTGCTCCTCCTTTCCTCCAGGGTGTACATATTTAGATTCTTCAATCTCTCCTCGTACGTCATCCGATGAAGATCCTCCACCTTCCTGGTCGCCCTTCTCTGTACCGCTTCCATCTTGTCTTTGTCTTTTTGTAGATACGGTCTCCAGAACTGAACACAGTATTCCAGGTGAGGCCTCACCAAGGACCTGTACAAGGGTATAATCACTTCCCTTTTCTTACTCGATATTCCTCTCTCTATGCAGCCCAGCATTCTTCTGGCTTTTGCTATCGCCTTGTCGCATTGTTTCGCAGACTTCATATCATTAGACACTATCACCCCAAGGTCCCTCTCCTGCTCCGTGTACATCAGCCTTCCCCCCCCCCATCGAATACAGTTCATTCGGGTTTCCACTCCCCATATGCATGACTTTGCACTTCTTGGCATTGAATCTCAGCTGCCATATCTTCGACCACTCTTCCAGTTTCCTTAGATCCCGTCTCATTCTCTCCACTCCTTCCGGCGTGTCCACTCTGTTGCAGATCTTAGTGTCATCCGCGAAAAGACAAACCTTGCCTTCTATCCCGTCCGCAATGTCGCTCACAAAGATATTGAACAGGACCGGTCCCAACACCGATCCTTGTGGTACACCACTTAAAACCGCTCTCTCTTCAGAGAAGGATCCATTTACCATCACACATTGTCTTCTGTCCGTCAACCAATTTGCAATCCAGGTCACCACCTCGGCACTCACTCCCAAGCTTCTCGTTTTATTCACCAGTCTCCTGTGCGGAACCTTGTCAAAAGCTTTGCTGAAATCCAAGTATATGATATCGAGCGCTCTTCCTCGATCCAATTCCTTGGTTACCCAGTCAAAAAAGTCAATCAGATTTGTCTGACAGGATCTTCCCCTGGTGAATCCATGTTGCCTCTGGTCCATCAATTCTCCGGACTGTAGATAGTTCACTATTCTCTCTTTCAGCAGTGACTCCATTACTTTTCCCACCACCGAAGTGAGGCTGACCGGTCTGTAGTTGCCAGCCTCCTCCCTGTTCCCACTCTTGTGAAGCGGGACCACCACCGCTCTTCTCCAATCACTCGGCACCACTCCTGTTTCTAGGGATCTACTGAACAGGTCACACAGCGGAGCCGCCAGAACATCTCTGAGCTCCCTCAATATCCTTGGATGAATCCCATCAGGCCCCATGGCTTTGTCCACTTTCAGGTTCTTTAGCTCTTCCCACACATTTTCTACTGTAAAAGGATTTTCATCTATTCCACTTCCCACCAGTTTTTTGTTGTGTAGAGATGGTCCTTCTCCAGGGTCTTCTTTAGTGAACACAGAGCTGAAGTATTCGTTTAATATTTCTGCCATTTCTTCGTCTCCCTCCACACATTGATCATTAGCACCTTTCAATTTCACTATACCACTTTGGATCTTTCTCTTTTCACTGATGTATCTGAAAAATGTTTTGTCACCATTTTTTATCTCCTTGGCAATCTTCTCTTCTGCTTGACTTTTTGCCAACTTGATTAATTTCTTCGTCTCCCTCAGTTGATACAAATATTCTTCTTTGTGTTCCTCCCTTTGGGATCTTTTATATGTCTTGAATGCTGTTCTTTTAGCTTTAATTTTGTCAGCCACCTCCTTTGAGAACCAGATAGGTTTCAATTTTCTTTTGCTTTTCTTTACATTTCTAACGTATAGAGCAGTTGCCTTGGTGATTGCTCCTTTTAGATTGGTCCACTGCTGATCCACATCTCTCTCGTTCTCCCATCCTTTAAGTTCTTCCTCCAGGTACTTCCCCATTTCCTCAAAGTCTGTGTTTTTGAACTGTAAAACTCGGGTCTTTGTGGTTCTTTTCCCTATTCTTTTAGTGATATTAAACCATACCGTTTGATGATCACTATCTATCAGTGCACCCTAGATAAACCTTTTACAGAATTGGTGCTGCTTCCTTCCCAGCTCTCACCATATACACAATTAAAAATTGTGCATTTATAATCAATTTCACATGAAAAAGGACATTCATAGACTTCCAAGGTAAAAATATCACAACAACATGTGTATATTATTTTTTACATGCGCTGCTGTGGTGCCAACTAGAAAACCCTGAAAAAAAACCCACTTTAAACTCATATGGCACTAGGCATATTGTAAAATGCATTCAATGTGGGCTTAGTTCTCAGAAAGTAATTAGTAAACTGAATTGAAATTACAATATAGTAAACCTCTCATACCAAAACAACATTAAATGCCAGTACTCAAACAGTAACAACCTTACCTATGAAAAGGAAACACTGCAAATATTACACCAGGCCCTAAAGCATCAATAAAGTTTCTATTAGGAAAACAGAACAAGCCAGGCTGCTATAGATCCCTACATAGAAATTTCATTCCAACAGGATACCTCACCTCCATCATACATGCAGAACACAGACAGACCCTCACCAAATACAGAATAAAATGACCATAATGTATAAACAGGAATGTGCAGACAAAAACTGATCTGGAAACTGCAAGAAGCCAAACTCTGTATGCAGTGTGACAATAGTAAAACAAAAACACCATCATTTCTCATTAAACAATAGTAAAATGAAAAAAAAATAGTAAAGCTATATTAATAAATATGATAAATAGATCTTTGAATAATTAAACTCAAGAAAAGTTTTTAAAAGTTCTCAAAAACCAATAAAATATTTCAAAACAATAGACACATCAAATAACACCCAACAATTCAAACTAGTAAGAATTAAAAAATCCCTGCTCTCCATACCTGGGATCTTTTGATTTTCAGTTAGCCTGAGATTGTCCTGGAATTGAGGAAGGAGGGCCACACAAACTTTATCTTTTATCTTACTTGTTTCTTTCCTTCTTACTGCCTCTTGTTTATCCCTTCGCCCAGTTACTCTCCCTGTTGAAATGTACTTTCCAAGCTTCCAGTTATTATGTGAACCGGTATGATGTCCCCACAATTACCGGTATATAAATGTTTCTAAATAAAATAAATAAATCTTCTCTCTCACATACATACATACACACTTTCTTTCTCATTTGCACACCCATGCTCTCATACATATTCCATTTCTCACACATATATAGGCTTTCTGTCCCTCACACACACACACACACAAACTTTATCTCTCTCTCATACACACATACAGACACACACACACACACACACACACACACAGGGATATGCATTGTTTTTTTGACGGATGAAAATATCGTATGATATTTTCTAATCCGTCAAGTATCGGGGGTCCCCAAAAACGATAGGAAAACCCCACAAAATTTTGGGGTGGTTTTCTTATCGTTTGGGGGGGGGGAAGAAAGGGCACACTGAAAAAAAACAACCCCAAACCCACCCCGACCCTTTAAATCTAATTATTTAGAATACCCCACCCTCCCGACCCCCCAAAAACTTTCCTAAAGTACTTGGTGGTCCAGCGGGGGTCCCAGGAGCGATCTCCCACTCTTGGGCTGTCGGCTGCCACTAATCAAAATGGCACCGATGGCCCTTTGCTCTTACCATGTGACAGGGGCTAGCGGTGCCATTGGCTGGCCTCTGTCACATGGTAGGAGCAATGGATGGCCCGCGACATTTTTTAAGATGGCGTCGGCCGTCCATTGATCCTACCATGTGACTGGGGTTGGCCAATGGCACCGATAACCCCTGTCACATGGTAAGGGCAAAGGGCCATTGGTGCCATTTTGTTTACTGGCAGCCGACGGCCCGAGAGTGGGAGATCGCTCCTGGGACCCCCGCTGGACCACCAAGTACTTTAGGAAAGTTTTGGGGGGTCGGGAGGGTGGGGGATTCTAAATAATTAGATTTAAAGGGTCGGGGTGCTTTGGGTTTTTTTTTCGGCTCGGGACAGCCAAAAACAATAACCATCTATACCTGCGGGAAACGGAATTTCCTGCGGGTCCACGATCCCGAAACTGGAACCGATTCCGGCACCCGATTCACATCTCTACACACACACACAAACATACACACACACACACCGGCTCTCTCACACCCACTCTCTCTCTCTCTCACACACACATACACACACAAACACACACACACACACACACACACAGACATACTTGTATGTATACAGGCTCTCTCTCTCTCTCTCACACACACACACACAGGTACTCACACCCTCTCTTTCCTACTCACATAATCATTCACACAGGTTCTCTCACACATACATACATACAGGCTCTCTCACACACATGCACGCAGTCATTCACACACACCATCTCACATACCATACACACAGATATATACAAAGGCTCTCTCACATATGCCCATCCACACACACACACATGCATAAAGGCTCTTTAACACTCTCAAGCATGCAGCCACTCTTCTGGCTTCAGACCGTGCACTCTGGCATTCTGCTTGCGTACTAATCTCAATGGGGTTTACACTAGGATTTGCCTGAAGGGCTTATCACCTACATGTACACAGGACTACCTCAGGGCTTACCCAATGTAAATGCACACACAATTACTAGGATTATACCTGGGGGCATGAACCGAGAATCTTATTCCCCAATCAAATACTCACACATACACTCTGACCAAGTACATCACGATTCCAGATCTTTATGAAAGTAGGTTTATTTAAGCAATAAGAGGATAGAAGATAGAATAAATAAAACCGGATAAAGCTATGACTGCCACAAATACATCCAAAAAAGGGGAGTTTAATGCAGTGGCGTAGCCAGAATTGATTTTTTGGGTGGGCACAAGGTTAACATGGGTGGGCTGTAGGCATGCAGGTCTACTAGTTGTTTTTTTACTGATAAATAATGCCAAATTATGCAGCATACCATTCACATCTACGCCTAAGTATGAGGTTTACTTAATGATACAAACATAATTCACGGTGATTTGTGGTACTTTAGCCTTCTTATTATTACGATTTTATACACGGCTCCTACCTGTCCATAAATTTTGAGAGAGCGGTTGTGTTGCTTATATTTAAATTGCTAACATCTCAAAATATAGATATATATTTTTACCTTTGTTGTCTGATCTTTGTATTTTTCTAATCAGTTGGTCCTGGTCACTTTTTCCCATTTTTTCCCTTATAGCTCATTTCCTAATTCCTTTTCAGTGTCTTTCTTCTATTACTGTCTTCTTCCCTTCCACACACACACACACACACATACACGCTTTCTCTCACAGACTCCCTCTCACACACTAAAGCTCTCACTCTCATATGCTCTCCCCCCCCCCCCACAAGCTCACATTCTCTGCAGACACACATACAAGTTCTCACTTTCTCACCCCTCCCCAGGCTTATATTCTTATGCACACACAGACGCACATCCAGGCACCCATTCTCACCCACACACATAAACCCAGACTCCCATTCTCACCCACAAACCCCTGCTCCCAGTCTCACCCACACATATTCAAGCTCCCATTCTCATCCATACATATACACATTTAAGGTCCTATTCTCACCCACACATACACACATTCAAGCACCCATTCTTATCCACATATTCAAGCTTCCATTCTCACCCACCCACACAAACCCAGGCTCTCATTCTCACCCATATATACACACATTCAAGCTCCCATTCTCACCCACCCACAAACCCAGGCTCCCATTCTCAACCACACATACACACATTCGAGCTCCCATTCACCCACATATTCAAGCTTCCATTCTCACCCACATACACACCCAGGCTCCAGTTTTCACCCACACACACTCCCATTCTCATCCACACATACACATTCAAGCACGTGCACAGCTTCCGCTTTCTCCCCAGAGCAGGAAGATCAGCTGCCTCTCCTGCTGCCACCGGACTCCTGCTATCTTCGGGCGTCGGGCCGAACTTCCTGTCGGGGGGGGGGGGGAGCGGAAGCGCAGCGCACAACGTCCGCTTCCTCCCTCCCCCCCCCAAGCAGGAAGATCGGCCCGATGCCCGAAGATAGCAGGAGTCCGGTGGCAGCAGGAGAGGCAGCTGATCTTCCTGCTTTGGGGGAGAAAGCAGAAGCTGTGCGTGGCGCTTCCGCTCCCCCACCCCGAAACAGGAAGTTCGGCGGGCCGTTTGGCCCGAAGATAGCAGGAGAACGGGTGGCAGCAGGAGAGGCAGCTGATCTTCCTGCATTGGGGGCAGGAAGCGGAAGCTGCGCGCGGCGCTTCCGCTCCCCCCCCCCCCCCGAACAGGAAGACCGGTTGGCCATACGGCCGCAGCAGCGCTTCCCCATGTGTGCCGTGATGGCGCGCGAGGCGTGGGTTCTCTTGTTCGCTGTCACGGGGATGGGATCCCGCAACAGCCTTGCAGTTCCGGTGCCAGTTGGGTGGGCCTGGGTCTAAGTTGGGTGGGCACCTGCCCACCCAGGCCCACCCGTGGCTACGCCACTGGTTTAATGTATAAATTGCTCCAAACTAAAAAAATAGATCAACCCTCTATGTTATAAGTAACTACTAAAATGCTCCTTAGAAATTAATTTACTTTAATATAAAACCTTTACACAAATTACAAAAAGCTTTATTTCAATCCATTCTAGTGTAAATGATGTATCAAAATCATTTTTGTATAAAACTTATAGAATATCTGTATACAACAAATTCCACAAAAATAAAATTTCATTCCATTCATTCCATCATTAATACCATATACAATAAATATATAACCTATTGAGTCAATACATTTCTATTTATTCACAAAACCTCACATTGCTTAAAAGAACACAATCAGTTTTTAGTATTCATCTCTCACTGCTATGGAGATGTCGTAAGCAGTTCGTGTCAAGCAAAAGGACTCTTTTTATCCACAAATGTTCATATTTCTTAAATAAGCAAAGTCGACTTGAAAGTGCATTGCTGACTACTGTAGGATGTTGGAACACCTCACAAGTCTCTGTTTAACCACAGAGGTTCATATTGCTTAAATAATCAAGATGAATTTGACAATTCTTCATAACTCGCTGTTGTAGGATGTTGGAGGAAGCCTACAGAGGCCTCCATTTCACTCTATCATGGGCTTCTTCAGGGGCAACGGCATAGAAGGGTATATCAGCAGTTCTTTTAAGCAATTTGGGGGTCTAAATGAAATCATTGTATTAAAATTGTTTTATTGTACTGCTGCTAGTTCATTAAAATAATACATGTGTATGTGAGAACTCAAGTTTCTGCTTGATAAGTACAATAATTGATTCTAGTTTTTGTCAGTGATACAGTGTAACCTGGTGGGATCAGGCATCTAGCCAGAGAGAGAGACAGAAACATAAGAAACATAAGAAACATAAGAAAATGCCATACTGGGTCAGACCAAGGGTCCATCAAGCCCAGCATCCTGTTTCCAACAGTGGCCAATCCAGGCCATAAGAACCTGGCAAGTACCCAAAAACTAAGTCTATTCCATGTTACCATTGCTAATGGCAGTGGCTATTCTCTAAGTGAACAGCTGAGCAGAGATAAGAATGTGGGTTCAGCTGGGAACAGATAGGCTCTGTGTCCCCAGGAGAAGGCAGCTCCTGAAACATAAATGTCCTGAAGGTAAAGCTGGAGTCAGTGTGGTACATGGCTCCAGCCTAAGACTCCAGCCTAAGAAGTTACTTGACTATCTGACATATGGTGTCAGAAATGTGATCTCTTTACCACGCAAAGCAGAAACCCAAATCGCCAAAGAAGGAAGAGAGATTAGAGAAGAAAAAAAAACCAACTTTTTTTTTGTGTGTGTTGCCTGTCCAAAGAAGCAGTTTGGGACAGAAGCATTGCTGCTAGCTGTGCAGAGAGCACTGAGAAGGTTAAAAGACTGTGATTCAAGGGGCGCACAGAAGCCAGAACAGCCAAAAAACATTTTATTTAATGTAAGAGCTGTGTTTTGGGTCCTGAAGACAAAATATAATTTTAAAAGAAATATTACAGGTATGGGGAAAAACTCTATTTACCCAGACAGGAAAATAAAGTGAGTTATTTGCAGGACAAACCATTTTTTTTGGCCTTTTCCTGGCAGAAAAAAGGGGAACCGTTAGGGGCTGTGTGTGTCTGAACAGAGTATGGTCCTTCAGCAGAAAGCCAGTTGCACTGCACTAGAGCACAAGTAAGGCAAGCATGATTAAGTAATAGAGGCTGTGATTCAAAGTGTCCTGGAAAGACAGAGGCAACTGTAAGAATATACCATGAAGTGCCAGACTGCCTGGGCACGTATCTTGAAAGATCAGGAAGCAAGCTGGGTGCTCCTAACTACCAGCCTGCTAGACCTAAGGCCAGGGAAGAACCGTGGACTGCCAAATGCAACAGTTAACATGCTTATGCATGTGAAAAAAATGCACGAATACATATTGCACTTATCCAGATAAGTCTTAAAACATTACTTATCTAGCTAAGGGGGTCATTTTTCAAAGGTATCACACGCGAAAAGTCTCTTTTCGCGTGCGATACCTAGATCAGGGCGGGTTCTGGGCGGCATCCGCATCAGAAGGGGAGGAGTTGTGGCGGCACCGGGGCGGACGCCGCGAAGACATCGCTGACGGCGAAAAGGTAAGGAGGCTTATTGCCGTCAGTAACGTGGCCAATAGCACCACCTTTCACGGTGGCGTGGTGGTACGATCGCTGCCTGCTTTCGCAGGTCCGCCCCCCCGCCCCCCATTACCGCCGGATTTTCTAAGTTTTGCAAACTTAGAAAATCCAGGCCTAAGTCAGATAGATAAATCTTAAAAGTGCTACTTATCCAGATAAGTCAGCTAGCCAGATAACTAGTGCTTTTTAGACTTATCTGACTAGCTGTCTTAGGCCTAGAGCCACTAAGCTGTGAATTTTTTTTTTGCTGGAGGGAGTCCCTCTATTGTAGGGGGGTCCACGATAGTGTGGCCCTCCCCGAAAAAAAGATCACGGTTCTATGGCGCGTTCTTTTGTCTCATGGCCAAACACCACAGGACAAAAGAATGCAGTGAGTATGTGGCACAGTGCATAGACAAACTCTGCTTATGCACTGTGCTACACCCTGTAAGCTATGTTGTAAATCTATGCAGCAATCCTGGTTCCAGTCCTTGTTTTGCACTGGAATGAACTTTGACTCCAAGTTCTCCAGACTGTGAAATACAAAACATGGGACCACCATACCCAACAGGGTTTTGGGACAAACCAAAGGACCTGTGGAACTTTATTGCTGGGTGCTGCTATTGGTTTTATGAAGACTTTATAGCTTGGAGGTACACTGAGGCAACTAGAAGAGACTTGAAGATCCTGGGAGTAATAAAGGAGTTTCCCCAGGACTGGTTCCAGGGAGTCTTTAAAGCATTCCTGGATGATCTAGACTAAAAGTTTGCAGAACCTGAAAACCCCAAACCAGTCTTTACTCCACAGAAAAACTACCTACAAAAGGCATGGTGGTTTTTACCAAACCCAAACTGGTACTGCCAGAGCCTTTTGAAGGCTCCAGAGGGCAACTTCAAAGATACCTGAACTAGTGCCATGTCTGATTACAGCAAATCCCACTTCACTTTAAAAATAAGATCATCAAAGTGAAGTCAATGAGCTTCTTGTTTAAAGGGGAAACCCTAAATCAGTGATAGCCACTACAAAACTCATGTGCAGCCCTTAGGGGGTCATTTATCAAAGTGCTATGGGCAGGAATTTTGTAAGGCTCACAGTTTTGTGAAGCTGTATGAGAGAGAGAGAGAGAGAGAGAGAGAGAGGGAGAGAGACTAGCCATAATGCCCTCACGCTAGATAGGAATTTATATCTCTATGGGAGGCCCACCTAGTCACTCGAGGTGAGGTTTAGGTAGGAGTGTAGGAGTTAGGGGTCACTTTGACATTCAAAGTGAGACATACGAACAGAATAGTGCTCTCTTGTGAAGATTTTATGACCTTCGGAGTGAGGAAACTCACCCAAAGATGAGATTTGTGCAATGTTCTCTCAACCTAGCTTGATGGACTCTCTATCTGGGTAACATCAAGCTAGGTTGAGAGACCTACCTGCCGTTCCCGGGATGGCATGGGCGATGCCGACCGCCATCTTGTTTCAGGAATCACCTAAGCCGCATGTCCACTCCGGATGACGTTAACTCGCTGCTGTACTTAAACTGACAGGCCCTATGCTTCTACGTGTTAGCAAGGAGTTCCCTCATTGCTGAATCCGCTCCATCCTTTGACTTCCTGTTCCAGATTCCGTACTTGGCGTTTTGAACGCTCTGGGTACCCGCTCCTCGGGGGCCCTTCCGCGTTCCTGGCTATCTGCTCCTCGGAGGGCCTTACTGCCTTGGACTGCTACCTGTCCTGCTACTCGGGACACTCTCCTGGAACTACCTCTTGTGAGTACTTTACTACGGACTTCAATGACACCTAGCCTTACTGACACACTCTATGGTGTACCCCGTGCTTTGGGCCACTACCGTATCTTCCTCAGTAGGAGTCGCACTGTAGGTTATTGCCACCATCTACAGGATCCACCACGGATCCCTGCACCTCAAACTACTTCATCTTCATCACAGAATAGACATCCTCGGCGTACCCCGCTCTGCGGGCCACTTCTGGATCTGCACATCTGAGGTAATTGCTACACTTCTGAAGAGACTTCCTGGTGTACCTCCGCTCTGTGAGCCACTACCGGATCGTCACATCGGAGGTATCACCTTGGGTATACCCCTCTGCTCTGAACTGTACTTTAACTACACCTCCTGCTCCGCGGGCTTTACTTTTTCTTCCTTCACAATAAAGTCTCTACCTTACAGCTGTGTCCTATGCCAGTGGTCCCCAACCTTTTTTGCACCAGGGACCGGCTTCAAGCAAGATCATTTTTCCATTGCCTGGCAGGGTGGGGCTTTGGTCATATGGGGGTGGGGTTATGAAGGGGGTTGGATTTTAGTGCATACTTATCATTTAATTATGACATTTTTAATGTGAATGTGACTCAACTCACCATAGGTTCAGAATGAGTGGAAGCACCGGGCTTGTTTCCCTTGTTTTCCAAACTTCACACCTCTCTCCTCCACCTGACGCCTTCCCTCTCATGACCTCCCCTGGCTGTGAGCACCAAACTTCTCCTCCCGCAGATCTCCCCTTGAGGCCTTTCACAATGAAAAACTTCAGTTAAGTTTCCACCTTCCCTTTCTTATTTTTTTGCCAATTCCTTTTATATTGTCTTTTTTTCTATTTCTTTTCTCTCCATCTGTCTTCTTCCCTCAAACACACAGTCAGGTTCTCATTCTCACATGCTTTCTCTCTCTCTCTCTCTCTCACACACACACACACACACACACACACACACACACACACAAACAGGCTCTCACTCTCACATGCTCTCTCTCATACAATCATTCATACACACAGTCTCTCACTGGCACATGCTGTCTGACTCTCACACACACAGGCTCTCTCTCACTCCTACATGCTGTCTTGCTCAAGCACAGGCTCTCACTGTCACATGCTACATGCTGTCTCTCTCACACACACAGAGACTCTCACATGCTTTCTCTGCAAACATTCAGGTCTTCACTCCCACACACAGTCTCTTAACTCACTCTCATACACAATTTCTCAACTCATCTCATACACGCACACATACACAGTCACAGACCCTCAGCCTCTCTCTCACCTCTGGGCCTCTTCTTTACGGGTCACCACATGATGGGCTCTGCAGCGGCTCTGGTCTTCTCGGGCCGCACTGCTCCTCTTCTGCACACGGCTGATGCTCCTCCTCCTTCCTGCCCGCGCGGCTCCAGCAACATTTTTCTTCCGGGGCAGGAAGGAGGAGGAGCACCTGCACGTTTAGACGCGACCTTTTTCTTCGGGCCGTGGTGACGTGAGCTCCACCACGGCCCTGCTGATCTTCTTGCTGTGTGTATCCGGCACACAGCACAGCAGTAATTCACCGCTCAGCCACCAGTGGGATGAGGTTCTCCAGTGGCCATCGGCGACTCGGCGCCCCCTAAATCTTGGCACCCTAGGCGATCGCCTAGTTCGCCTAGTGCTTCCACTGGCCCTGGGCAGCAGGCAACATTCACCCTCCAAAGTGTGCTCTGAGCTGCCGCAGAGCAGAGCACACTGTTAGTGTTTAGTGCTGGTCTGCGGCGGACCGCCAAAAAACCCCCAACGGCCCGGTCCTGGTCCACGGACCGGTGGTTAGGGACCCCTGTCCTACGCCACTGAGACCACGCCTACCGATGGTGAGGTTCACAGGGCTCCTCCCTGTGGGCTGAGACACCTCTCACCTCGGCCAGGGTTCACATTCTCGCAAAAACATAACAGCTAAAGTATACCAAAGGTCAGCATTAAGTTTCACTTTTGCTTTATGCGCTCAATTTACAAGAAATCATATGATAATATTAGCATATATAAGGTAAGATAATAGTACTAACTAACTGCAAAATGTTATGCTTACAAAGAAGCTATCCAATTGGTATGCAGGTTTAGACGAAGTGACGTATATAACCTATTGTACAATCAAAGAGCTCTCAAGCTCTGGATATACCTTACTCCACACATTGCTCTGTAAGATATTTTACTAAGAAAAATCATTTCTCTTTGTTGCCTGTCAGTGATCAGAGTTTATTCATACAGTGGAAAGCACCCACAACAACTTCCTCTGGTTTGTGATCTCTCCTGGATTCCAGATGTTAATGAGATTATAAAAGGTGACTGCCGTTTGTATGTTGCAATTTTCTGGCAGGTGCCAGGTGAAAGTAAGAAGAGGTGGTTAAATAAAAGCATGGCTTAGCTTGTTGCTCCCCGAGTGCAGTTTTAGGTGTTAGGATACCACTAGCATTATAAATATGCACCCCTGGTCCTGGTCCAGAGTAGAGGAATATAAATAAAAATGGACATATGCAGGGATTTAAATTGTGATTCAGAGTGTTTTATACTCCTGGCAGTCTTTATTTTACTGGGAAAGAACTGTTAATCCATCCTGAGCACCTAGACATGTCAGCCAGTCGACAGGTACTGTAGATTTCAGACAAACCTTGATCATGTTTTGGTTTTTCTCTATTTCACTAATGTTATTAGACACAGCTAGGTAAAGTTTTCCCAGGCTTCTGTTTGGAGCTTTTCAACATTTTCCCAGCATGGAGACAGCTGGACATTGCACACAGCCTATGTAACATACCGAAGCAAGAAAGTACTCTTGTGGATGATCCTACTGGAAATAGTATTCAATAGGCAGCTACTTGTGACAGAGCATTTTCTGTCCTTGCAGTTGGACCACAGCTCTGGAACCCACTTCCTAGACACTTCAGGCTGATTCCAGATATTAAAAGCTTCCGTAAACAGTCGAAAGCTTTTTTATTTAATTAAGCTTTTAGGAATATTTAATCTGTGATTTTGAATGTTTGTGCTGTACTGTTTTTTTTTGTTTTTGTTTTTGTTTTGTTTTTAGTAATCTATGTTTTATTGTATATGGCTTAGTTCAATTTTATTTGTAATTTGTGGTTTATATAAAATGTTATAAATAAGTAAATAAATAAACTCTCGATCTCTCTTTTTTTTTCCAATATTAGGAGTATAGTCTCAGAAGTTGGGGATAAGACATTTCAAAAGTACTGCAAAAGCTATGTCTAAAACGGTATTTCTAAAGTTTACTGGCCTGGTATGAAAAAGATATTGGATAGGTCTGAATACAAATGCTATGTAAATTGTAAGCAGGTTTGGCGCAGAATTATGCTTTCTATTCATTGTGAAGCAAGACAATGAGCCTGTTTTAGCTCTACACTGTAATAGGTCTGTAATGAACAAAACGCATTGTTACTTTAATTGTTCAATTACTGATTATGCAAATGATCTAGTTGCCTGTAGAATATTTGCATGCTTATTATATGATACTGCATGTAATTAGTGATTAGACCTTAAAATATCTCTTTATTGTTTTAATTTCTTCTGTTTTTTTACTGTCTTCATAGTATTCAAATGCAGACACACCGTAGGGATTAATTCAGTAATTATTTTAATTAAAACTTGTTTGTGTTTAAGCGCATTCTTAGAATCCATGGCAAAGAATTGTAGAGGGGCATTTTCAGGCCATGCGGGTAGCTTGCTGGTTCCCTAGGTACGTTGTACCCAGAGGGCCTGTAAGCCTTTGCTGCCATAAGCCTTTTTTATCCCGTGCACTTTGCAGGTGCAAATTACATGTGCTAGAGTAATACAAGGGTTTGAACATGAAATTCCCATGTATACTTTATGGGACCGTCCCTAATCATGCTAGGGCTTGGCTGTTGGATCCAGATTTTAGAACAGGATGATCCAGTTCTGGTTTTACCCCTGCTGCATGCCTGGACTTGTAGTCTCTCAGTTTTCTTAGGGCCTGCAATCAGGAAATCGGAACTACAAGTCCCTGAATTCAGTGGGGTAAAATCAGGACTGGATCGATCTGTCTTCAAAATCTGGAGCCAGTTGGGAAGTCAAAACCCTGCCCCTGTTTCTGCCCTTTTCCCCATGACAAAATGTGTGCGTACTTTCCCCATGGACAACACACATACTTTTTCTTACATATGGGGGGGAGGGGCAATTTTCAGAAGATGTTTCTCTGAAGAACAACACCCATTTTACACATAGAAAATCTTCTGCAAATTGCTCCATTCAATAATATTGTGTAAATAAGCTTGATTAGAATGTCAGGAATTACCTTTTGAGATTAGTATCTTAGGAATTGAAAAGTGTATAATATTTTTGTGTATTAATTATGAAATGCCTCATTTAAATTCTGAGAGGCAATGTCAGTGCAGCCTCAGTATAGAAAAGAAAATGAAAGCCAATATACACAGGAGGTATTGCAACCCACCATTCAGAGTAGAGTTTCCCAACCAGTGAGCCATGGAAAAATCACCACTGCCTGATGCTCAGCTCCAGGCCAGTACCTGGGCTCCGTTCTCAGCACCTCACAACAACAAGAAAAGCTAGCAGTGGTTCTTAAATGTGCAGGAGCTCCTTTCTGACAACATGTGTAATCATGCATGCAGCTTCTTTTTAGCTAATGGGCAGCATGCAGGTCATGGATAGCTGGGACCTGCTTTTTTGCAGCACACATAGCACACAGAACCTCCTCATCTTCCTCATCCTCAGCCTCCTCCTTTGAGTCTTTCCAGCCTCTGTCCTAACCCCAGGCTGAGTGAGACGGAGAGAGTGTGTACTGAGCACTGGATGTGACTTATTCTGAGTTTGGCAGTAGCAACAGTGAAGGAGCTGTGGCAGCCAAGGTAACCTCCTGCACTTGTATATAGAGGAAGCTGTCCAGTGTGATAGGTTCATATGTGCTTCAGTCCCTCTCTTCCTTTGTTTTAAAATTTGGAAGAGAGACTGGTGGGGCTTTCTGTGCTTCCCTAGCTCTTCTTTTGGCCATGTGACTACTTTCCATGCCTCTGCTGCCTGCTCCGAGGAAGTGAGTGTGCTACACAACATTTTTGTTACAGTGGGTGTGACTTGGGCTTGAAAAGGTTGGGAAACACTGGTCCAGAGGATAAGCCAAAATAAAGTAGCTGTGCTATTTATCAAAAATTTGCACTCATGCTAATAAATATTTTTAAGGATAATCATAATTTCTGGGATTTGATCATAGGCTGTTGGTGCATAATTATCTTCAGTTTATCTAGCTGACTTAGGCCTGGATTCACCTTTCTATCGCAGAATGGTGAATCCAGCGAAAACGGGGGGGGGGGGGGGGCGGGCCTGAGAAAGCCAGCAGCCTTCGCACCACTGCGCTGTTTTCGCTGCCGGCTTTTGCACCCAATAGTGCCACCGTGAAAGGTGGCACTATTGGGTGCACTACTGGCAACGATAACGTTGTTTACCTTATCGCCGCCAACGAAGACACCGCTGAGTCCGCCTCCTCGCCGCCCCGACTCCTCCCCTCGCTGCCCCGACTCTGCCCCCAGCATGCTATCGCACGCGATAAGCGTTTGAAAATGACCCCCTTAGCCGGATAGCCAACTGTGCCCCAGTATGCCTCCACCCACTCCCAAGTTAACCAGATAACTTTTTAGCTAGATAAAAAGTTAGCCAGTTAGCTTGGGACCAGTCAGCATGGCAGCATTTTCAAATCCTGCCATTTTTTTCTGGCTTTGCCAGACAAATATTTCTACAAATCATACTCTTAATGACAAGCTATTTAATTCATGCATTAAGTGACTGCTGGTTTTGTTGCGCATCCCGTCCGCACTCGGCCTGTGCCCGGGCCTGCTCACCTCACTAACTCCTCCATGGCTCCCGGGTCGTCCTCCCCTGCAGCAGCAGCAGCAGCGAGCACAGCCAGGCCTCTGTGTCCCGCAGCGGCAGTCGCCGGGCCTTCCACCTCCAGCCAGGCCTCACGGTGGGGTTCAGCATCCTCCGTGGTGTCTGCCCCGCCCCTAGGCGCCCGCATGCGGACCGCCCAGTCCCTTAAAGGGCCAGGGGCGGGTCCCAGCTCCATGGCGCACCCTGATTGAACGCTGCTTAAGAGGAAGTGCCTGCCTGCACTTCCTTGCCTTGACAATCGGGTCGATCACGCTGTGATTTCTAGTTTGCCTCTGCGTTTCCAGTCTTGTTCCACCCCTGTTCCAGTCTCGTTCCAGTCCTGTTCCAGCATCCTTCTGTTCCAGCGTCCTTCTGTTCCTGCATCTCCCTAGGTAGTACCTCTCGGACTGTCTTCTCGGTACTGACCTCTGCCTGTTCTCGACTACGTTGATTGCCGCCTGGATTTGACCTTTGCCTGTGTCCTCGACCACATCTGCACGCTGCCTGGAACCGACCTCTGCCTGATCACTGACCATGTCTGCACGCTGCCTGGAACCGACCTCTGCCTGACCACTGACCACGTCTGACTGCTGCCTGGAACTGACCTCTGCCTGAACACTGACCACGTCTGACTGCTGCCTGGAACTGACCTCTGCCTGACCACTGACCACGTCCGACTGCTGCCTGGAACCTGACCTCTGCTTTGGCTGACTACTCATGGACTGATCACTGGAACCTGACCTCTGCTTTGGCTGACTACTCATGGACGGACCACTGGTATTGACCTCTGCTTTGGCTGACTACTCATGGACGGACCACTGGTATTGACCTCTGCTTTGGCTGACTACTCATGGACGGACCACTGGTATTGACCTCTGCTTTGGCTGACTACTCATGGACGGACCACTGGTATTGACCTCTGCTTTGGCTGACTACGCTATCTTGACTCTGGCCCTGATCCTTGCCATACATTCAGAGACTCTCTTTTGGCCTTCTCTGGCACCCTGGACTCCTAGCCTGAACATTGACCGCGCACCCTTGATCGTGGTGGGCACACCCCTGAACTTTCTCTCAAGGAGATCCTGCGAGGCCCATCTAAGACCAGTCGGCCCAGTTAACCAAGGGCTCAACCCAAGGGAACCCCGGGTTGCTAGTGGTGAAGCTCCAGCTAGCCTCGGTCTCCTCGTGTGCTCCGCCTCCTGGTGGCAGGCGCACTCTGGGTCCGAATCCTGCACTAGGCCAAGGGTCCACCTCCCGGCGCAACCGGTTTTATTGACTCAGCCCCTTTATGATTCTTGCTTATGCTGGTTTTACTCAGTCATCTCTCTCCTTGCTGCCATCTTGACCCACTCCCATATCTCAATTCCTTTAAATTGGACCATAAATCATTAAATGATTTTTAAAATGAACAATTTCTAAGAATCTAAAATATAAATATATACAATTTGCATCATTAAAGAATAGTAAAACACATCAAACAATATCCACAAGATGGTGCTGTTGTATTAGATTTTTCCTCATTGCCAAAGGGCATACCATGAAAAAATGAATCACAAAACATGTCTACCCAGGGCTGGCTTTATTGCCAGTGGCACCCTGTATGAATACCAGGCACAGGGCTCTCCCTCTGAGTGCTACAGTTGACAGCACCCTCTTCAAAGCTGCAGCAGGGCACACTGCTCTCTATGACTGGGCGTAGAGGGTCCTCCTGAAGCTCTGCACCTTGGCACCCCCTCAAAGCCACCACCGTGCCCTTGAAACATGAGCACCCTGTGCACCCACACAGGTCCACACTCCCCCTAAAGGTGGCCTGAGTCGGCTTGAAGTTCTCAAATACTCTGCATTTGGAGGATTAGCAAAGGCAATTTTTTTTCAGTCTGCCTGCAAAAAGTGGCATCCAGTCCAAGTCATGTCAAAGGAGCTTTATGATACATCCTTCATGCCCACTACAAGTGCTGAACATTGGCTACCTTACCACGTATGCTGGTCAAGTCCCTGAGGTGTGGTTCAGGCAGTATTTACCACATATGAGGCCCCTATCCAGTTCATTTTGAGAAGATTTGTCGTTTTGCTTTCGACCGTGCTATGATCCTCACAGTCCCAATTGTTCCTGCTCCTGGATGGGATGTATGGGATGAATGATCCCTTTTTCTCTAAGGCTGAGTCCTCCTCCCTCCCTCTTCATCATCATTACCCAAACCCAAGTGTATCGCCTCAGTACAACTGTCCTAGTAGGATTACTCAGTAGTTGGAATAATGAGCTAAGAACTAGAAGAGCTGCATTCGAATCCTGCTTCCGCCATTGGCACGTATTGTGACTTGTCACTTTCAGGACAATTTTCAAAGCCAGTTGATCAAGTAAATAGTGAATTACTGAGGCAGATTTGCTGTCAGAAAACTGCCCGACCTCAGTCTGGCTAAAAGTATGCATGGGATTCTGTAGTGTACACACTTTTATTTATTTTTTATTTAATAATTTTTATATACCGACTCTTCATGCAAGCATATCAAATCGGTTTACAGTAGTTAGCAAATATTTATTTAAAAATATTTGTATTTCCAAAGAAGAAAGGAAGTAGGTACATAGTTTCATAATGTAAATAATTAAATAGTAGGCTAAGTAATCATAAAATGTAAACAATTAGAGAGGCAGTATAGTAAGAGTAGAAATAATAAAATAAAAAATATATACATTACCTTGGTATAAAATCAGAAGTGTGAAATCATTATGTTAACAGCTCTTGGAAGGCTTGTTTAAAAAGCCAAGTTTTAATCCCCTTTTTAGCTGGATTGAGGGACAGTGTTCCTAGGTGTCTGTATTAGGAAGGATCAGAAAATAATGCGCATAGATTGTATTTTCAAATCTATATGTTATTTTACATAGACTCTTTACCCACATAAAAAGCAAATGTAAAGTCTATGAGTATTTTGTACCTGTCGGCAGTTTTCAAAGTAACAGAGTAGATGATAGCAAATAAAGACCAAACAAACCCCAAAAAACCCCCCATCTAGTTTGCCCAGCTGAGATTAGTCCATGTTGGGTAGATGCACTTGCAATCTCCCATAAACAGTCCCATCAACTCCTTTTCCACATGTCTACTGCCCTCCACATCCACCCCAATCATACTCAAAATCCACAATGATGGCTTCTACCACCTCTGCTATCAGGTCCTGCCATCTTCAACCCTGCCTCCCACAAGATCAATATCCGAGTCAATACCTGGGATCCCCTCCATGATCTAGTAAATTCCACGATAATTCCCACAGCCCAAGGCCAGGGAGGCTGCTGTAAGAAATCTGTCCTTTCCCACGCTTGTAGAAATCCTGGTCCTAACCATGCTCCCTCCATGCAAACCATAGAAGCCCAGTGCTATAGTTTACTTTAGTTTAATTTAATTTATAGGTCGATATTTAGCGCATTCGTTTGACTAAGCTTGACCCAAACGTTTGGATATGAAAATTCCACTTGTTTGACCGCTCCCGACACGTTTTTAGCCAGTTGAAAACATCTGGTTGTCTCAGGGGTGTTCCAAGGTGGAGCAACATTATTTGATTTTCTGTGTTATCCAGATAATGTAGATGCATAACTTCAGGACACTGAAGAGCAGTACCAAAGTTAGCAGGGTAAACTTTACTGGCTAACTTTAAGATAGCCCGATACATTCAGTGGAACACCTATACTACTGAATATCTTGGCTAAGTTAGCCAATTAAGTTATTCAGCTAAGTTTTTAAGCCAGCCAGTGGCAGAATATGGACCTCGAAGTTTATTGATTTACTCAGTTGCCTTTCTAAGACAATAATCAAAGTGATGTAAAAAAACAAAAGTATTACATGGATAATAAACACCAACTTGTAAAGCATCATACTAAACATCTTAATAAATAAACCATTAAAAAACAACAATAAGATCAGATCTCTTTTATACAATCTAAACCTAATAACAGAAATGAAACTGGCCATGGAGATAAAATATAAAAGATATTAGAACCAAAACTCTATGTAAACCCCTATCAAAAAAAACAGTCCCTAATTTTTCATTTTGATTCATTTTTTTGTTTTGGGATTTTTTTTCATTTTCGGTTTGTAAATTATTTATTTGTTTCTGTTTATTTGCCAAATGAAAAAACAAACATTAAATAGAGAAAAAAAAAACCAAAAAAGAAAAGAACTGATCTTTTAAAAAAAGGGCCTCTCGTGGCCTTGGAAATCCCTTTCCACGCAGCAAAATGTGAAGCCAAGCCCCAGGCCTGCCTGTTTGGGCTTCTCTGGGCTCATCCAACCCTCACTCCCAGCCCAAAAATCTAATCCAGGGTGACCTGGACACTGGCCAGGGCCTACCTCTCCTCACAATTAAATGTGCTGGGGCCAGGGAACTCCCACCCCCAGCCCCCACTTATCTTCCCCTTCCCAGATCCTGCATAAAAATAGCAGAGGTGATGATACCCACTTGCTTCGATCTGGGTCCTGGTCCTAGAGGATGGAGCCTTCCTCTGGTGCAGCTGGCGCCATTATGATGCATGACTGAACAAAGATGGGCGTTGTCCCTGTCCTTTTTGTACTAAAAAAAAGGATAAGTGAGGGCTGGGGGTGGGAGCTCACCCACATGTTGAAATTGGGAGAGGGCTCTGGGCAGGCCCCAGCCGAGCCAAATTATGTTTTTGGGCCAGGAGTGGGGGGGTTGGAGGGGCCTAGAAGGTAGGCCCAGGCCACAGATATACATTTTTCTTGGTAGGAGAGGTTTTCCAGAGCCACGGGAGACCCTTTCTTTTAAATTCCACAAACATGAAAATACTTTTATAGGAGGTCATTTTCAGTTCCTTTAGTAGCTTGATTAGCTGCATTTTTTTTTTTTTGCATTGCTTTCAAATGAAGGCACATCTCTACTTTTTACATCTTTCCTAAATTTTGGATAATTCAGTTCCTGGTGTATTTCTAATGGTAAAGCATTACAAAGCCAGGAAGTTAAATAGAAACCTGATAACAGAAAAAGATCATATGGCCTATCAGGTCTGCCCATCCATGCCAATTATTCAGCTTTACCATCCCTACCATTCTTTCAGAGATCCTCTGTGTTTGACCCATGCGTTTCTTGAATTTAGATACTGTCCTTGTCGCCACCATTTACTCTGGAAAATTGTTCCATGCATTCATTACTCTTTTTGAAATGAAATATTTCCATAGATTGCTCTGAGACTACCCCCTTTCACCCGCATCCCATGCCTCTTATTATAGAGCTTCCTTTCCATTGAAAGAGGCCCGTCTCCTTGGAGGTAAATGTCTTTATCATATCTCCCCTTTTCTGCCTTTACTCTGGAGTCTTCATGCTTAGATCTTTAAGTCTGTCCCCATATGCTTTAGAATTAAGACAGATGACCATTTTAGTAGCCATTCTCTGGACAAATGCCATCCTCTTTATATCCTTTTGAAAGTGCGGTCTCCAGAATTGTATATAGTACTCTAAATGAGGTCTCTCAGGGACTTATACATTGGCAATATCACCTCCTTTTTTTTTTTCTGACCATTCTTCTTCCTATGCACCCAAACATGTTTCTCACTTTTGCTGTCATCTTATCCACTTGATTGTCCACCTTAAGATCACTGGATACAATCAAACTTAGATCCTGTTCTTGTTTTGTGCTTAGAATTTCCTCTCCTGGGTTTTTGCAGCCCAAATGCATGACTGCATTTTTTAGCATTAAGTCTTAGCTGCCAAACTCTAGACCATTTGTCAAGCTTTGCTAGATCCCTCCTCATGATTTCTACGCCTTCCTGGGTGTCTACCCTGTTATAGATTTTGGTATCATCTGCAAAAAGATAAACCTTTCTCGATAGCCCTTTTGCAAGATAGCTTAAGAAAATGTTGAAAAGGATGGATTCCCGTGGCAAAACACTAGTAACATCCCTCTCCTTGGAGTGAACTCCTACCACTATCATTTGTCATCACCCACCAACTTCTAACCTAGTAAATCACTTCAGAGCCCATACAAAGGACACTCAGTTTATTTATAAGCTGCCTATGTGGAACCATGTAAAAGGTCTTACTGAAATCTAAGTACACTCCATTTAGTGCTGTCCCCTGATCCAACTTTCTAGTCACCCAATCAAAGAAATTGATCAGATTTGTCTCACATGACTCACCTCTGGTGTCATGCTGCCTCAGATCTTGTAATCCAATGGATTCCTGGAATTGCACTATACTCTGTTTTGACAGCCATTCCATTAATTTACTCACCATAGATGTCAGACTAACTAGCCTGCAGTTCCTAGACTCTTTAGGGCAGATTTTAAAAGCCCTACGCGTGTATATCCCGGCATTTATGCGCGAGGCTGGGCCTTGAGCGCGCCGGGCAAATCTTCAAAGGGGCCCAGCCATGCGTGTAAACGCCGGTACGCACATAAGTGCCGGTCCTCTTCAAAGGAGTGGGCTGGGGGGGGGCATGTTCTGGGTGGGGGGGTAGGCCGGGACAGCGCCATTGTTCGCTGTCCCAGAGACCTGGCTGCTGGCACGCGCAACTTCCTTCAGCTCGTGAGCTGAAGTAAGTCCTGAAACAAAAAAAATAAAAAAGCTAGATAGGGTTTAGGGGGTGGGGAGGAGAGGGGAAGGGAGGTTAGGTAGGGGGGTAGGGAAGTTCCCTCCCAGTCCGCTCCTTAATTGGAGCGGACTGGGAGGGAACTGGGGAAGGCCCGAATATATTGCCGCACGGAAATTGCAAAAGTCCCCCCCCCCCTTGTGTGCACCGCCTGCACATACATGCGTGGATTATGAAATCTAGTGTGCATGTGTGCGTGGCCCATGGATAATCAGCGTGTCCATGTGCGCGCCCTGGGAAGCGCGCGCGCATGGACACACTTGCGCATGTGGGAAAATCTACCCCTTTATTTCCACTTTTGTGAAGAAGAACCATATCCTCTTGTCTCTAGTCCTCCAGAACTACTTCCAACTCTAAAGAAGCATTGAAAAGGTTAGTCAGCAAAGCTACTAAAACTTTTCTGTTAATATCCTCAGATGTATCCCATCTGGTCCCATCACTTTATCTACTTTTATTTTAGCTAGTTCCTCCACAAACACAGTCTTCTGAAAATCATTTGAGGTTTACCTCACTTCCAGTCATAATTATATCCATTTTATGTAGTCCTATTTCTGGGCCTTCCTCAGTGAACATTGAACAGAAATATTTATAAATCAATCCCACTTTCTCCTTGACAGCCTCTACATATTCCTCCCCTTCACCTCTGAGTCTCCCAATGCTTCTTTTGCATTTCTTCCTATCACTAACATATCTGAAAAAAATTGTGTGCCCTGTTTTACTTTGCTGTTTTTAATTCTGTTGGCATCTTTGCTCTCCTGACTACTTTCTCAGCTTCTCTTAGCTTTTCCAGATGGTATCACATGTCTTCCTCTTTCTTGCTTGATAGGCAAAACTCTTTTTGTCTTCTATATTCCAGCATAATCTCTACTGGAGATGGAATGTCAAAAATCCAATTTGGGTGAACGCAGTGTTCTAGCTGGCTTATAGGACAGATCAAGTTGGCAAAATAAGTGGGATGGCCATTATGAATATCTTAGAAAGCAAGACAGACTCTTACATGTCACTCTACCCCCAAATGGCAACCAGTAAAGTTCCACTAGGAGAGGAATAACATGGTCAGACTTCCCAAAGCTAAATATTAATTTACTTGTCTTATTGTTTTAAAGTAGTAATCTTTTAATAATGCTCACAGATGATTCCTGGAAAAGATCATTGACATATTCTAAACTATGAAATGCTAACGTATGTATGAGTTTGAAGGTGCTGACAATCTAAAAATGGTTTTAAATATTGGTATAGTTGACAAAATGTTGTGACTGTCGCTGCCCAACGTCTCCACTCTGCCCACTTTACCGCATTGGCGACTCCCTTCGGGGTTGATGGAAGGCTGGCTGCCGCGGCTTCTTTCGGCCGTCCTCGTCCGGCATCCCCGGACCGCCCGATGCTGCAATCCGCCATGTTGATTTGATGCCTAGGGGTGCGCGCGCAGCGCGGCCCCGCCTCAAATACCAGAAGTGGCGCGAACCTCAGGGGCATTCCCCTGAGATGACATCATCTGCTTCAGATATTTAAAGGTCTCTGAATTGCTAACAACTCGAGTTAGCAAGGATTGGATAAGGATACGGATAAGGATTTGTTCTACCTAAGCTACTCTGCCTCCTCAGACTAACCAGGGGTACCCGCTCCTTGGGGGCCTCGTTCTCTCTTACTTTGTAGGTTGCAGTCTGGAACGGGTACTCGCTCCTCGAGGGCCCTCGTTCCCGGACTTCTTCGGAATTCACTTCTGCCTGGAAGTCATTGCTGCCTACTACATCTGTGAGTTACCATCGCACTCTCAGAGCTTTCCCTGGAACCAGGTACTCGCTCCTTGAGGGCCTACTTCATTCCAGCCCCTGGGGTTCTATGAGACATTGTGTGAGTGTTACTATCAGGTTCTGTCCATGAACTCTACATACCCTGCCTACTCACTATATTTCAGTTTCTCTACAGCTCAGCCTCCAGGGATCGCTGTTCCAGTATCTGAGGGACTACAGCCCAGCCAGGCATTCCAGCTCACTACTGCCACCTCTGGTGGTTCAGTATACTGTCTAATAAAAGAACTAGTGTGTGTCTGTCTCCTAACTCTGAGCCTGACCGGTGGTCCCTCTTGGGATCTTCCCCCGGGGGCGTGGTCATCTGCCACTGGCCCAAGGATCCACCCACAACTCTCCTAAATAATAACACATAATAATACAAATGCTGGACCAAAGAGGAAATGTGGATACCAAAAGTGAGATTGTCATCAGTTCTAATACCCAGGTGGAAACTACCTCTTTACATAAAATATTAGTCCCCTTCATTTGCAGAGAAGGCTTTCTTGTCACCCATAATATTTCATACTTGTTAGGGTTAACTTTCAACTTGTGAGAATTAAGCTATCCATCAATCCTGTCAAGGCATTCATTAAATTTAAATAATTGTTCAGGCAGTCAGGATCCAAGTCTAAGGTCCTCAATAGTCTCCAAGGGCACTCCTTATTTTCATGAGTTTACTATGTTCATACTTCCTATATCACTCTCTTTTCAAGATTCCCTATCAGGGAAGAGATTACTCTCCAAGACTGCAAGCATTGCTATGGCACAGTAATTAGGGTCGGTGCAAAGGTATTAGGCACCCTAGGTGAACCTTCTGCCTTGTGCCCACCCCCACCCCTTCTGTTTGCGGCCTGCAGAGTCTCTACTCTTCTCGGCCGTGAGTGGAATGGGAGTCACTCGTGGCCCCACATTGCTGCAATTTGCTGCCCCCCTAATGGCTGGCGCCCTAGGCGACTGCCTAGTTCGCTTATTGGGATGCACCGGCCCTGACAATAATAAGTATGCTGGACTCTGGATGCGATTCCAACATTACTGATAATTGATTTTAAATTGTCGTAAATGGCAATATATGAATCCTTCCTTAATGCAGCCCATTACATAATCGATTTCCAATAAATCTGTAACTCTATAAAGATGGTTTAATCTGATCTTTCTTTCCTTATGCCATCCCAATTTCAAGGACAGTTTTGGAGCTTCCTCCCAAAATGGTGGATATGATACTTGAATTGATTTAGCCAACATAATTTAAAGTCCCATTTCTCCTATCTTAATCCAGATGTTATGGCTGATTTTATGCTGTAGCCTTCTAAAAACATGATTGCCTAGAATGGTATTCCTAAGTCTTCTCTAAAAATATATGAAAGTTGATTGAACACCACCTTTTTCAGAGCCTTTTAGAGAAATGACAAATTAGAAACTGAACTAAAATTGTTAATATCCGTTGTCCAATGATTGCTTTTTCAAAAGAGGATGTACTCTTGCTTTTTCCAGCACTTCAGGAATATGCCTCTCCATTCATGTAATATGACTTCAAAGCCCAACTCTGGTTGTTTAATACATTTTGAAGGCAGTGGATGAAGAAGAGAACAACTGGTATTCATCATACTCAAAGTTTTAGTCATTTCCACAACTGACCCTGTATTAAAGGAGGAAAATTTACTTGATATAGCAAACGCATCAGTTGGGTTCAGATATTAAAAAGGATTCAGTAGAAAACTCACTCTGATTTTTTTTTTTTTATATTAAGATTAAAAGCATCCACAACGTCTCTGCAGAAAAAGGAATGGTCTCTGAACTAAGCTCCATATGCTTACTAGAAAATTGAGTAACAGAGCTGAAAAGCTGCCTTTGTCTGTTTTCAGCCAATTTGAGAATCCTGGATAAATGTTCTTTCTTAGCACATTTAATTTCTTTTTGATAGAATGCAATGCTGGATCTACCAAGGGCTTTAATCAGTTCAGACTTACGACAGTGCCATCGTTTCTGATTTTTCTTTTGTGCAGCTTTAAACCAGGGTATAAACAGTGATGGCCACCCATTGCTCTCACTGGATGAAGGACACTAGGGGCAGCTTTATCAAAAGTAGATTTCAGCATATTATCCCAACTTCTAGTTTGCAAATCAAGAGACAGCTCAGTAAAATCCTCTGGAAATTGGTCTGGGTCAACTGCCAAGGCCGTAAGGTCAATATTTTTGCAGTTTCTTATCTCCACTAGTGGCTTGAGCTTGAACAGTGAGAGGATAACTGGACAATTAAAAGAGCAATTTCGGTAAAAACAAAAATAAATAAAAGATCTGTCCACGATAAAGGAAAACAGTACAGTTATATTTTTGCTGACAAAAAAAGTTAGGTCCAAGGAGTCAGCAGATTGATGGGTGGGCTTGTAGAACCAATGGTTCAGATTGAGATACATCATGGATAACCAGAACTGATCATCAACAACCTTAGTAGGATTCCCAGCACATTAAAATGCCCCAAGATTAATAATTGAGAACTGACTGTATACTCGTTTATCAACTCCATAAAACTAAAAAAGAGCTTCTAGATAAATTGGGGGGTTATAGACATAAACCTTGGTTTACTCTGGCAGATTTTTCCACATTCTGCAGCAAGAGTTAGAAAATTCTGTGGCAGATCTTTCAAAGTTCTGTGCCAATTATGTGGCAAATGTACATAATTTTGCATAAAGATTCACACCTCTGAATATGCAAAACAGTCCATTTTTTAATTGAAAACCATTCATATTATTTTAAATATTTAAATTATATACAAATAAAAAATGTACCAAATACAAAAACAAACAATTTATCAAGACATAAAAGTTGCAAACTTGTAACTGTGAAATGTCACTTTTGTTTTGAAGTGAAAAATAATGCAATCATCCTTTTTATTTATTTATTTATTTATTTAGAAAGTCCTTGCAGACTCTCTGAGTACATGAGCTTATGTATGCTCTAAATGCACTCAACATCAGTAGTTTTCACAGAAAGAAAGGGGGGGGGGGCATTCATTGGGCACATGGTAGCAGACACAAAAAGAGGTTGAATTAACCCAAGTTTGAAACTTGTCAGCAGTAATGCCAGTCATCAGGGCTTCTATGAATTTAAATTAATGCCTTCTCTACCAGCTATGAGACACCAGGTCTTTGTAAATGGTATATGATACTGCCAATACAGTACAGTGCGCTCCGACGGAGCGCACTGTTAACCATCTATTGGACACGCGTTTTTGACGCGTTAGTGTTACCCCTTATTCAGTAAGGGGCCGAAAACGCGCGTCCAACCCCCCGAACCTAATAGCACCCTCAACATGTAAATGCATTTTGATGGCCCTATTAGGTATTCCCCCGCGATTCAGAAAACAAAATGTGCAGCCAAGCTGCACATTTTGCTTTCAGAAATTAGCGCCTACCCAAAGGTCGGCGCTAATTTCTTTGGGCACTGGGAAATATTGCGATATTATGGCAATATTATGGCGATATTAAGTCGGAGGTCCCGAAAATTTCCAAAAGTAAAAAAAAATAAAATAAATTTGAAGTCGGCCCACGGCTGTCGGGTCGAAAACTGGATGCTCAATTTTGCCGGCGTCCGGTTTCCGAACCCGTGGCTGTCAGTGGGCTCAAGAACCGACGCCGGCAAAATTGAGCATTGGCTGTCAAACCCGCTGACAGCCGCCACTCCAGTCCAAAAGGAAGCGCTAGAGACGCACTAGTGTCCCTAGTGCCTCCTTTTGCCTGATTTTACAGCTGGGCCTAATTTGAATAGTGAATTGCGCCCACAGGAGAGTGGCCTGTGCGCGTGCCGGGAGAGCGGGCATTCGCCCGCTCTCCCATGGACTTTACTGTATTGGCCCGATATGCAGGTGCAAGAGCCTTTATTAGAGATTAGGGAGAGGCTTTCATCTGTTCCAGCCTCAGACTCAGCGTCCCCCATCCCACCACTTAGAGTTCCCTGCAGACTGTTTACAAAGGGAGGGGCTGGAGCAGGAGCAGAGAGTGTTGAGACTGAAGGAAGATTTAATTAAGAGGGGGAAAGCTTCAAGTATGTTGATTCTGTGGCAAATTTGTCTATTATGTGGCAATAAGCTAATTATGTAGTTTCTCCCTGGCCTCACAATCACATGAGGCTAGGGAACACTGGTTATAGATTAATAGAAGGTTGAACCCTAAATGGGGATCATTCTGAAGGAAAAGCGCCTCAATACCAAAATGCAATCTAAAAGTCAAATCTTTGATTTTCAAAGTCTTATAATTTTTGTGCAACTGCTGAATAAGGATGTAACCATTGCGCCATGCAGGTTACCCCAGTGCTTACTTGGAGGTCCAATGCAATCATACCTTTGTTATTCAAGATTGCAATGCCGCTCCATGCAGGTTACCCATACCCAGTGCCTTCTTAGAAAGAGACACTACTATTGTTTTGGGCTGTAATCTATGCAGATTATCCCAGTGCTTCATTACCATCCTTCTGCCACTAGGCATTCGCTGTGTAGTGTTTATCCCACACTTTAAAAACAATTTTTGTTAAAGTGCTTGTCTCTACCATCTCCTTAGGGAGGGCTTTCTAGGCATCCACCATTCTTTCTGTGAAAAAAAATTTATTCCTGATATTGTTCCTGCGTTTTCCTCTAAACAACAATATATAAAATTTTATAAATAATACATAAATAAATAAATAAAACCACCTCCCTAGTTCTGCAATTTCCTTTCCTACGCATGAGGTTTGCTTCTTGTGCATTACCTAGGCATACAGAATGGAAATTGCCCCCCCCCCTTTATCTGTCATTATCTCAGGTACCCATTTAGATCGGAAGATCTCTTGGGCAGGAGCTCACTCTACCTCTGGGTAATGCGTGGTAAAGTGCCCTGTTTTAGAATGATATATAAATACCATAATAATATCACATCTGCCTGTTTCCGATACATTCAATACTTTTGTTTCCCGGGCCTGAGGCTTATACTTCCGGGCACTCAGATTGTCCGGGTGCCAGCAGAGAGTTCGACAGTCGCTGAGGAGGTAGCCAGGAGCCCCCGCGCAGGATTTTAAGACATCAGCTTTCCTTTTCCTCGTGAAAACGCGAAGCGGAACGGCAAACGATGTTAAACCAGGTTTTCCCTGTGGCTCTCTGGCTTTTGAATTTGTCTGTTTCCAGATCTGTTTGCCCTGTGGTAGCGTCGGTGTGCCTGATGATTCTTGCACTCCCTGTTACTCCAAGAATCCAGGTTTTCCTTCGCTTTTGAAACCAATTTGGGGGGCGTTTGAGGATCAGACATTGAGTTCACGGCCAGAGCAGTAGGCAATCGGCTAACGACCCCTTATCCTAAGGCTGACACGCGACAGCTCTCCTAAGGATTTAGAAACTTCTTAATAACTTCGCCACGTGATCTATAAATAACTCAGTTTACTGCACAGCACAGACTAAAACGTGCAGCCACGGGGGACTCTTAGGACAGAAGGGCAAAAGCGGGAAGGACCTCAACATTCATGGCTGGCTTTTCTCATCTCTTTTCTTTTATAATACGCAAAAAAAGTATTTATTCCTTAATCAAGAGCCACACTTTTCAAGATCTTTAAAGAAATTAAATACCACCTCCAGGTAAGTGTCTGCACTTCTGTCGGGACTGGAAATACATTTCTGCGTTTCTCTGTGTGCTCTCACGTGGGCGCCTACATTTATAGGTGGGCATGAGGTTGGAGAGGATAAATGCATACATGCTTTATGGGTAATGCTTTCATGATATGAAAATGTGCGGCAGGTTCTTCCTTTAAAAGCAAACTTGTAGCAGGATGAAATAGAAACTCAGACGAACAGAAATCATTTCACTGGGAGGCACAGCAGGAGATACATAACAGGAGCTCTGAAGAACATTTGTTCTTTTAATAGGAGCTCTGACAGGTGCAATATGCTGAACACAGATCTATGCTGACAAGTAGTTAGTCCACAGGTAAATCACTAAGAGCTGGACACACTAAGCGTTTTCCCCATAGACACAAAATGGGAAAAACCCTGTAGAACATCCGGCCCACCTCAGTCTTCAGTTCTAAATGCTCAGAAGTTGATAGTCAAAGGGTTTGTCTGGGTAACGTTTTGAGTTACCCAAACATGACCTGTGGTCTGTAAGTGTGTGTGTATATATTGAGTGCTCTCTGTCTTTCATCTATGTATCTTCTGATCTCCAATATATTATATATATATATATATATATATATATATATGCAACCTCCCATATATCCAGCTATATTTTATCTGGGAAACTCATTAGCTGCACAAAATTTAGCCGGGTAAAAAGAAGTGGTAATGGAGGCATTCCAGAGGCATGGTTAAATTTCAGCGAGTTAATTCAGCCCTGCCAGCTAAAGTTATTAAGTCTGGCCAGAAAACTCCTGACTTAAAGTAATACGATTACCTTTAACCAGGTAACTTTTACCAGGCTGTGTTCTGCTGCATATCCAGATAACGTTATCCAGGTCATTTTCACACTAATCAGCCTGCTGACTATGAACCTCTCCGCTTCTTCCTTCACACAGCCCAGATTCAGCAGCGTGAGACACAGCCAGGAGAGCATTGTTAGCCTACTGAGCTGCAGGGGACGATTCAATCTCCCTTATGCTAAGAAAACACAAATTGAAAGGTTGTAACTGATCATCAATATAATTGTTTTTTTTTCCTTCATCAATTATATTTCATCATAAACAATCATTTCTGATTGGATCAAGGTTCTTCTGGGAGGCTTCTACTGTCGACTTTGTTTTGAATCTAAATCTAACTAGATATTGAGTGCTCTTTGTCTTTCATCTATGTATCTTCTGATCTCCAATATTATATATATATATATCTATATATATCTGTCTTCCTGTACTTCTAGCTATACTATCCACATGCATTGCTGAATACATAGAGGAACTTCCACACCTATCTCAGTATAGGTTAAAAAGTGTTTACAGTGTAAACTCAAATGTTAATTTCAGGGAATGATATATGTAGAAATAAGGGTCAACAAACAAGTGGTGGGTGATAGATACTTCTTTTATTGGACTAACTTAATACATTTGTGAACCTCTTTCGAGAGCTCTGCTTCCTTCATCGGATCAAAGGAAAATGACAGTGTGCAGCTCTCGAAAGCTAGTCAGAAATGCAGGTAATCCAATAACAAGGCATCACCTACCACTTGTTTGTTCGCCCTCAAGAGCTCTGGTTAGGCTGGCAAAAATGGCAGGGTACTTTCTTATCCTGAGAAATAGCTCAGCCTCATGGCAGCATAAGGTCCCTTGTTACATGAGTCATCCCTCTTCATGGAATACGATGCAGGTCATAAACCTTACAGTGATCCTTTCCCCCTGACGTCTTTCCTGGTAATGCTTGAAATGAAGCAGCTACCCTGTTATTACAGCGAGCCTGTTATTATACTGAGCAATCCAACCCATCACTTTGAAACCAAAGCTTCACCGTCTGTTTCAGTCTGATAACAAATGCAGAAAAGAACATTCTCATTCCTAATTGCAGCCTGTGTGTACCGTCTGTTCCTTTTTTTTTTCCCATTTGTTATGCATCTATTACACTTTGGTCACAGAGCATGGGGGAAATTATGTATAGGACAAACATTTGCAGCTCCTTTACCTACTCCTGGACTTTCATGCACTCATCCGCTTGTCCATCACCAGTGAAAGTTCATGTTGCTCCTTGAGTGAGTAAATGGGTGAGTTTGTGGGCATGCAAGTGAATACCCCCGAGGCTATCGCTGAGTTTTTGGTGTTGAATAAGAGTAGGTGAGATGGCAACACACAGTGATACCCTAGGGTATTCACTTGCACACTCACATTCTCACTCATTCAAGGAGCCACTGCTTTGTTCATTTCCTAACCTTTGCAGACACACACAGTCACACTTGCTCACTCGTTCTCTTCATTCACTAACCTTTGCCTTCATGTACACTCCTTTTTGCTTACCTGCTCACTAATTCATTTAGTTGCATATAATGTGTCAAATTTTCTGGGCTTGGTTACCCACTCATGCATCCATATGCTCACTTGCTTACATAGTGGTTGCTTCCTTAGCTTGGTGGCAGTGGTCAGTGCCCTTCTAGAGAATACCCAGACTTAATGTCTGATGTAGGCTTGAATTTGTGGCTTGTTATTAATTAATCAGTTTTGTACACTACCTTCCCCAAAAGTTTCAAGGTGGTCAACAAAACATACTACATCAAATACAAAGTTAAAATACATAGAATCAGATAGCAAACATGGTCTAGCGCAGTGTTTCCCAACCCTCTCCTGGAGGCACACCCAGCCAGTTGGGTTTTCAGGACTGCCACAGTGAATATGCATGCCCTGGGGCTCCAGTGTATGCAAATCTATCTCATGCATATTCATTATAGATATCTTGAAAACTTCACTGGCTAGGTGTGCCTTCAGGAGAGGATTGGGAAACACTGCCTAGTGGTTAGAACAGGGGGCTGAGAACTAGGGCAAGATGTGACCTTGGGCAAGATGTTTCATTCTCCATTACCTCAGATACAAACTGAGGGCCTCATTTACTGAGCATTTTTCCCCATAGACACAGAATGGGAGAAAAGTCTCAGTAAATGAGACTCTTAGACTGTGAGCCCTCTGGGCAGGGAAATGCCTACAGTACCTGGATTTGTAACTTACCTTGAGCTTGGGTTTGGAAAAGAAGGTAAATAAATCCAAAATCAAACAGTGAAACTTCATGCAATAATACATAAAATCATATATAAAAAAGGCATAAAAACTGCACACGCTCACTCGAAAAATATTTGGCATGCTCGAAAAAGAAATCAAACACTCTAGATAATGAACAAACATAAAAGCATTATCAAACTAAATGTATAATAATCAAATACCCTCCCAAAACACTGGAACGAAACCCCCAAAAGTCTGGGAGACTGATGCAATCTCCTCCAGAAAATAGGTTTAAACTTAACTTTAAGGTGGAGCTGAATAAATTCAGATAAATATTTCTCAAGTTAAAACACTATTAAGAGCCATTAAGAGAGCAAAAGAAAATCTAAAATGCCTCCCAATGAATGAATATCTAAAGAACAGGAGCAAACAACCAGGCTTTATAAAGTTATCCTGAAATGCAAATAGTCCTTCAGAAGCCATTGTTCCTTAGGGACCCGCACAGAAGGAAATTTATTATACGCCTTGGCCAATTAAAAGTTATGAGGGAAAGGAATTAGTAACAGAGCTATGGGGAGGGGAGGGAGGGAGGGAACGTTTTTAGGAGGCAGGCTCTGTGTTCGTAAACCACAGGTAATGCTAGGCAATGCTGGATAAAATGGCGCCCCCTTCCTTTTCAGGCTTGTGTGCTCATAGACTTATTCAAAAGTGTGATGTGGCATGTCCTCCCCCCACTTCAGTTTGGCACCCTTTGTAGATAGCCCTTCTTGCACACCCATTGCAATGGTTCTGACACTCAACCTGTTGGTAAGACTTTCCTTGTTTATAGAAGCATTAGCAAATCCTTTTTACCAGCAAAAAGGAAGTAATAACAAGTAATGACCGGCAGATTTGGGGCTTTCTGGCTGTAGAAGGCCCAGCCTCCATAGGGGGACATGGGCCATGTAACCAGGGGTGGAGGTGAGCTAGCAGAGAGGGGGCGGTTAGGGCTGAGCCAGCAAGGATCCTGGGCAGTATGAATGGGCCAGTCCTCAGATGAGCAGAAGGGGGGGGGTGTCCTAGGGGATATAGAAAATGGCAGGAAGGGTGTAGGCAGCACCATTAAGCACTGGGTTAGTTTGCAGAGGCCCCACCCACCACACACACAATAGTCTGATGCAATGGGAACCAGAGACAGGGAGTAGAGGGGTGGGGGGTAGTCACAGCAGTGGCTCCTTATCGGCACAAGAAGGGGTGAAACTTGAGCAGTTATGCTCAGGCACCAGTGGATGGGGGGGGGGGGGGGGGGGGGCGTCTGGGCCAGTTATGGTCATAGGCACCTTAGCATCCCAGGTCCTTGATAGAAGGGTGGAGGCCTGGACAGTTATCAATGACAAGAGTCTAGTGTATACTCAGACCATGGTAAGGGTGGTCTGGGCAAAGCTGTATAAAGTTAGGCGGAGGCAAACAGCACAGAACGGCTGTTGTCGCACACCTTTAGCGGCAACATTCTCGGAGCAGGGTGCTGCTGGGTAACCACCTTACTAGGTGAGGGATTAGTTAGGAAGTTTCAAGTTGCATGGGATATGCTCCTACCCCTTGCCAATTGGGACAGGGAAGGGGGAGCAGTAGAGTGAAGGGTTAGGGCATGTTGCTATGGTTGTTACATTGTTGTTGCATTTACATTTGCATTTTATGTATGTTAAATAAAGCTGCTGTGGTCATTTCATCCACTGGAAAAAAAAAAAAGCGTATCTGCATAAGGAATAATGCGGTTACTGGGAAGGGAGGTGGATGGGGTGAGTTTGGGGGAGGTGGGGGAGTTAGGTATATCAGGTGGAGTATAAGGCATGCCTGGGTTATGCTTTGTCTCCTATCCTGGATGCTCTTTAGTAATGCTGATGTATCATCTTTACCAAACTGCTTTGCTGATGTTCTTTCAACAAACTGTAGTTTTGGTGCTGCTAGCAGATATTCAGTTCTTGGGATCCTGAGCAGTCATTTGCCCAGGGCTCACAAGGGGGTTTTTTTGTCTCTATGTGGTTGGTGAGTTTCATGGAATTATTTTCATGTCCTTGTGATGCAATCTGACAGCAGTAATCAAAATATATAATGTTAGCAAATTAAATATTAAACTTCTGAAGAACTGGAACTAAAGTGAAGCAGGTTTGATTCAGGTCTTTTGTAAAGGCTGCAATATTTTATCATTGGATCAATAAAAGGTTTTGCTGTGTAGATGCTTTGCTTTTGGGACATTGACTCGGGATCAATAAGGTGATCCACACTCCCCCCCCCCCTTACCCCTCTTCCCTTCCAAATTTGATCCACTCCTAAACCGATGTGAAGGTAGGATGTGTAGCATGAGTCTATGGTTGAGGCCCATGCTTCCTGCGCAGACACTGGGTTCATGGTGCAGAGCACCCCCTAGGATCCTGCTGCACTGCTTCTCACCATTTACAAGACTCCTGGTACCAGTGTGTCCATAGCCTTTCATCTTCCCCTTACTCAGTAGCAAGATAAGAACCCCTCTGGCCAGCTGTCTTTCCCTTAATTAGCATTTTAAATTCAGAGGTCCCTAAAAGCAGAAAATTGTTTCTGACAGCCTTAACAGGGTTCTTCGTGCCATTTAAGTCCCTTTCCCAGGAAATCTCTGCCCTCCTTTTAGCCCTGTGCCCGGGCTGTTTTGCTAGAAAAAAGCCTTTTTGTTTTCCTGATCCATCATTACTACATGATGGGCCCTCTTGACTTTCTGCTTGTCCATTTTTAATTTTGTGTTTTCATGATGTACTATTGCCATGACAAACCATCCCTGGTTACCTCCCAGCTTTCCTGCAGTGTGTGCTCTGATGGCATTTACAATGAGATGGGTGTGCATGTGTCCATATATATAGAGCCTGAGGTTCCCAGCCTGATTCCATATGTGCATTCACAGGTTATCTTCGGCAGTCAACCAACAGTGCAAGGGAAGCTCTTCAGCAACCCAACCTGAGTGCAATTCAAACAAGAAAAGAGCGGTTTCCTTGCAGCTAGCAGCCATTTCTGCAGCATGTCTACACTCGGCACCCTGCCCTTCCTGAAACCTCTCCATCTGAAGTCCCCGGGCGGCTTGCCCGGGCGCCAGAGGCGGCATACGCTCCCTGCCAGCGAGTTTCGATGCCTTACACCAGAAGATGCCTTCAGTGTCTTTGAGATTGAACGAGAAGGTAAGAGCTCCTCTCTCAGTGCGTCTTTTATTTCTGCCCCTGTTCTTGTTAAAGGAAAATCCCTTCAGCCCTTTTTCAGGAAGACACCTGGCTGCTGATTACATTTGCACTCATGCTCTCAGGCACACCTGTCTGTCCAGTTATATGTACACCTGTCTCTCTCAGATATATCTTTTGGTTATGTTACCCTCCTGTGTCTTTTGAGTATATCTGTCTGACATTTAGACACCCTTAGGTAGGTACATCTGTCTGATAGTTATAAAACGATCTGTTCCTCAGGCCGAGCAAACCACATGCACTGGTATCTCTGCTACACATCTGATTACCGAATATACATTTGCCTCTCCTGTACACCGCCCCCCCCCACACACACACATATATATATATATATATATATATATATATATACACATACACATACACATATATATACACATACATACATCCATACATGTACACATCTATACATACATGTACACATCTGTCAGTTACATACACCCAGTTTTCAGTGTTTCACATATGCATAACTTTACTAATAACCTAAATTGGATCAGTTAGTCTGGATTGTGAATACCTACCTGTAATAGTTAGGCACAACGGCCGAGCAAACCACATGCACTGGTATCTCTGCTACACATCTGATTACCGAATATACATTTGCCTCTCCTGTACACCCTCCCCTTCCCCGGTGCCATCAGCTGGCAGGATTTCTATTTTCCCCCACATACTTTGCAGGCAAAGGCCCCCAGTTTCCCGTGGCAACTCGAGGGTAGATTCTGTGGCAAGACATAAAATTGTGCAGGAACGTGTTTTTCCCACAATTCTGCAATTATGTAGCACATTTATATAAATTTGCCTATTAAATAATCCAAAGTTATTTGTTGACATTTTCTTGTGTGTTCAGACAATTTATTTTGTTCTTTTTTTTGGACAAAAATGGGATCTTAGTGGGAAAGGAGAAGGGGAATAAAGGCTAGGGGAAGGTAGGGTCAGTGCTAGGTAGGTAGCTGCCTAGTGTGCCACACCTTGGAGACTGAAAAGGTGTGGGAGGTGGCTTGGGACCCACTGGTGGAGCTCATCCTGCTTGTGGCCAAAAATTGCAGTAGCTGCTGCCAGTAGGTAAGTCTTTGGGGGGAAGTAGGAAGGGGTGCAAGACTGACGGTTGCCTAATACCCTTGCACCAGTCCTGGAGGGGATATGGGCAGAGAGGGAGAAGAGATCTCAGAGGAGACAAATGAAGGTATCTTGGGGGCGGGGGGGAGAGGTAAGAGATGAAAGATTTGGGAGGATTGAAGGTACAGGGAATTGGGTGAGGAGATCCAGGAGCAGGAAAGGGAGGGAGAACAAGTGGATCTTATGTCTCATCCCCCCATTCTTCCATTCCCCTTCTCCCTCTGATCCCCTTACATACCCTCTCTCACACACGCACTTTACACCTCCAGTCTTCATACTCACCTCACACTCCCTCCCATCCCCTCTGATTTGCTCACTACACACCCTCTCCAATCCACTCATTCACATGCTCACATTCCTTTCATCCTCTCCTATCCACATAGACACACACTCCCCACAATCCTTCCAATCCCCTCACTCACTCACTCCCACACCTTTTCCAATCCTTTCACTCACACTCATTAAACCACCCCTCCCCCCCCACACACACACTTTGATTCCATCTCTCCGGCACCTCTTACCATCCCCACCTCACGATGATTCTTATTCCCTCCCTCTACCGATTAGGACTTGGCATTAAGAGCAGAGTAGTGGTGACAGGATGCCACAGACTGCTTCCTTTCTGCTGCCTGGGGCTAGAGTCACACTTTGAATCATAGAAGACCACGTAGTTCAAAGCACAATACTCTTGTCTCAAACAACTGAGGTGCTGCCTCTCTGCTATGCCAAGCCCAGATGAGCATGCGGGGGGGGGGGGGGGGGGGGGGGGCTGCTGCTAATTTTGGCTCCATTCATACCCCTTGTCTCCCACTGCAGTTCCACACAAACTGGGGAATTCTGCTGTAAGGGCTGGAGTTTGCAGCTCTGACTGCAGCATTGCAGGAGACGTGGCGTACTGATTAGAGAGAGACTTTCATGTACATACCTAAGCTTGTGTGCATAATATAGTGCATAGCACCCTCTGAAATAGTTTTACTTTTCACTGTTCTTGGTAGCTCAGAATTAGACACCAGGTGAGGAAGAAGGAAAACAGGCCACATTATATTTGGCAGAAATTTTGATCATGTTAAGATTCTCTTGCCTCACTTAAAGAATGCACTGTAGGGACAAAAAAGCTACAAAGTCATGTTTTTACTAAGTGACCATTTATCAGAAGGAGACTTACAAGATAATTTAATTCAGCAATACAGGAAATTCTCCATATCAATAAACAGGATCAGCCTTATCAATAAAGTCAATTTATTCTGCTAGAGACAAGCAGAGAACTCTCTCTGCCGTAATCTTGAGAGTCTTAAATCTAGAGAAACAGATGGATCAGGAATAGAATAAAACACATATGCTAGCATTAACACTTTTTTCCTGACTTTTTTTTTTTAAAGCAAGTATGGCTAGGACTTTTTTTTTCAGTTGAGAATAATTTATTAGCCAACTTAGTCTGGCAAAACTGTTTGCCTCATTAATAATCGGAGGGCAGCCTGCACTGCCTAACTTATAATTACAACCACATGCCAGGCCACATGCTTGGTACTGCTGGGCTTGGCCTTCCCCATGGTAGGGCTTTGGATGGAAGAGCCTTTTTCTGCTTCTTTCTTCTGCTAACATGCTGCATGGTCCCAGTGTCCTCACTTCCTTTTCGCTCATTCAGGTAGAACTTGCACATTCCAATCCAAGTGAATCCTTTCATAGTTCTGTTTGAAATCTCGTGTGCACTGTGCAGATCTATTAGATTCAGGTTTGGAACAGATTGATCTGTCCGTCTCCTTTCTGTTTGGTATCCACCATCCTCTATCATGCTTTATTGTTCATGGGCAAATATGTAGATCTAGGACATGCACGCTCGTGGAGAATGCAATGGCATCTTTACCCACTGAGTACTGTGGGCTAGAGTTATTGCTTTCTAGAGACGATTGAGGTCACCTTCTTATCTATAATCACACCCTGAAGTGATTTCTACTTATTTGTCTTTCATCTGGCTCCCATTGGAGTGCCATCATGCAAAGCTTCCAGTATTTTTCCCATCTTCAGTTCTGTGCTGACCCAACACTCGCGCCGGGAGAGCGGCCTGTGTGCCCACTCTCCCGGCACGCACACAGGCCACTCTCCTGTGTGCGATTCAGTAAATTAATTTATTTAAATTAGGGCCTGCGGTAAAAAGAGGTGCTAGGGACTGTCAGCGAGTTTGACAGCCAATGCTCAATTTTGCCGTTGTCGGTTCTCAAACCCGCTGACAACCACGGGTTCGGAAACCGGACGCCAGCAAAATTGAGCGTCCGGTTTTCAACCCGCGAGCCTATTTTAAATTATTATTTTTTTTATTTTTAACTTTTTTTTTTAACTTTTGGGACCTCCGACTTAATATCGCCATGATATTAAGTCGGAGGGTGCACAGAAAAGAAGTTTTTACTACTTTTCTGTGCACTTCCCCGGCACTGGCAGAAATTAACGCCTACCTTTGAGTAGGCGCTAATTTCTGAAAGTAAAATGTGCGGCTTGGCTGCACATTTTACTTACTGTATAGCGCGGGAATAACTAATAGGGGCCATCAACATGCATTTGCATGTTCTGGGCGCTATTAGTCTCGGGAGGGTTGGACGCACGTTTTCGACGCGCTATTACCCCTTACTGAATAAGGGGTAAAGCTAGCGCGTCGAAAACGCGCGTCCAAATGCGGGTTAACAGTGCGCTCCACTGGAGCGCACTGTATTGTATCGGCCTGACTATCAGATAATTGTGTGACTGAGCCTGAGAGAACAGCAGTCAGGTCACCAAGGAGATAGTTTTAATATTGCAGTTTTGGTCTCTCACTGCTGTCACTCTTGGTTTTATCTCTAGGGCAATGGGTTTTCAGATTATCCATAATGAATATGCATGAGATTAGATTTGCATACAGTGGATGTAATGCATGCAGATTTATCTCATGCATATTCATTGTGGCTAGCCTGAAAACCTGACTCGCTCGGTATGATCCAAGGATTGGGTTGGATTTTTTAAAATTCTAATCCGAGCATGAACAAACAGAAAGTACTGCATATAGCAGTGCCAACTAGTAATAATATTAAGGTGCACAAACTTATTTTCCATGTCACTTCAATCAAGCATGATCCAGAGGTCTCCAAAGGTAGAAAGAAGACTATGAAACATCAAACTATTTCTAATCTACTTTGGACCTGTGAGCAGAAGTAGTATTGGCCTCTCAGGGTGCTGATCACAAAATGTAACACCCAGGAAACTGAGTCTCTACCTATTTTCTCCTTTCAGCTTTTATTTCTGTTTCGGGAAATTGTCCTCTCCACCTGGAAGAAGTCCACCACTTTCTGAATCTGTGTCCAGAGCTCTCACTGGGCTGGTTTGAAGAAGGACGACTGGTGGCCTTTATCATTGGATCTCTCTGGGACCAGGAAAAACTAAACAATGTAAGGAATTTCCCCCATCATCTTGGCATTTTGTGAAGATGAAAAGAAAGGGGAGGGGGTGGGGGGAATGGATAAGGATGAGACAGTAGGAGAGGGGCAGCAATCATTTGAAGGCCAATGCAATACCGTGCGCTGGCGGCAGCACACGGCTCAGCCTGTGATTGGGCACGTGTTTTGGATTCACATCCATAACCCCCAATGCAAAATGGGAGTTAGCGCGTCCAAAATGTATGTCCAATTATGCACATAGGTAATAGCGCTCATCACATACAAATGCATGCTGATGAGGCTGTTATCTATTCCCCCCTGCCACCAAAAAAAGATGTAGGGTCAACACGCACATTTTTACTTGCCAAAATTAACGCCTGCCCCAGGCACGCATTAATTTTGAAGGAGCCCAAAAAGTGTACAGAAAAGCAGAAAATACTAAAAACTGAGCATCCATTTTCCGAACCGGCTGGCAGCCACCTCTCCCAGGCGCCTGCTGCTGAGGAGGTGCTAGGGCTATGCAATTTCCCCTAGTGCCTCCTTTTTTTTTTTTTTTTTTTTTTACTGCGGGACCCAATTTAAATATTAAAACCGGGCACCCGGGAGAGGTGGATCGGCGTGCGTTAAGGGAATGATCGCTCATTCACGAGCGCCTGTTTAACGCACGTCGATATTGAATCGGCCTGTTTGAGAGGAATTGCTCACCTCAATCAGAAAAAGAGTCATGAGGAAGAAGAACCGTAGATGCTACATGAGTCACTTATCAGATCAGATCATCAAATTGTAAACAAGGGAGCACCCCTAAAAAAAAAAAAAAAAGGGCAAGCTGAAAGCAGCACTAGAACCCACTCAAACAGTCAGTACCCTGCAACCTTTAATCTCCCAAAGGACTGTAAACAACACTTAGCAACAATTCAAATTCTGCAATCCTGGATATCCTACATGAGCAGATTCCATACCAGCAAAGAGAGGAAGGGGGGTGGAGGCAGAGGATAGTTTGGCCAGAAGCATGAAATTTTGAAGGAAACACTCGATGATTGCTTGCACACTTAGACAAAGCTCAAGGATAAAATAAATAACATGTAAAAGTCTAGTCATCAGTTTAATGTTTCATATATTGTAGCTACTTTCAGGGAAATTACAAGAAGCCCTTCAATATTACATTTAGGACCATCAGGGACCATTCTTAAAATAATACAATATATACAGTGGATAAATAAAGTCATTCAGTACAAGCTCTGTAATGGCAATGATTGATTGTCTTTCCCTGTAGAGCAGAGTTCTCACTCAACAGCCAGAGCCACAACTAGGGATGGGCGAGAGGTGCATCTACCCAGTGTTCAAAGGCCCCTGGAGGGGGTGGAGGGTGGAAAAAAATTAAAACATTGAAATGCCAGTGTGGGCCAACAGCAGACGATAAGCTAGGAAACATGGTGTTCTCCTCCTGCCCTCGGGAGTGGGAATGGAGGGGAGGGGCACTAGAAGGAGTACTAGGGATTAGAGTGGAGAGAGAGAAAAACAGGGATCAATGTGAGGGCAGGGATGCAAGGATGCTTGCTTGCCTCAGGTGCTAAAATGCTTAGTTACAACCCTATAAACAGCGAGCCAAGCAAGTGACTTCAATTTCCTCCCTTTCCAAGGAGGGAGCCAGATAATCCACACCTCCCGGTTACAAACCAAACAAGGAATGAGCTGGATCAAACAGAACTGGATGTTATCTGGGGAGGACTCCCACTTTTGTGGTGTTTTGTCAACATAACATACAGGATAGAAGGAACAGGGGGTGGTAGGAATCAAGGACTGGAATTGCTATTTTTTTTTCCATCTGTGACAAAGGCATTAGACATCAGGTATGGCCACAATCTAGCTGTAGTGCAGCATAAAATAGAAAATGTTTCATGCACAGAGTAGAGAAGGCACCAAATTGGTCTACACTCTTGTTGAGATATACAGTGACTTAGACTGAAGTGTCTTTTGCTGTTTTTCTTTTTTCCTGTAGGATGCTTTAACTTTGCACAAAGCCCAGGGGACTACAGTTCACATCCACGTCCTAGCTGTACACAACACCTTCCGCCAACAGGGCAAGGGCTCCATTCTGATGTGGCGCTATCTTCGGTACCTCCGTTGCCTTCCCTACGTCCGGCGAGCCGTGCTGATGTGCGAAGACTTCTTGATTCCATTTTACTCCAAGTGCGGCTTCAAGGTGCTGGGACCCTCAGAGGTCACCGTGGGAGCCCTGACTTTCATTGAGATGCAGTTCCCTGTGCGAGGCCATGCCTTCGTGCGCAGGAACAGTGGATGGTGACCCCCTACGTCTCACTCCTTCATTAACTTACGTTTCTCAGGCAGCTTTGGGACCTTCCTCTTCAGCATGGATAGCTGAATGTAGTCCACCACATTTTTTTTTTGCATGGTCACTGCAATTAAGTAAGTTCAGACTTTGTTTGGCTATTCAGTCCCCCATCTACAGACTTTGATTGATTGGAGGAACAAATCAAAGCAAGGGGGTCTGTGTGAAAGCAAGTGGCTGACTTCTTTTCAATACCATAGTATGGATAACCAGTAGTACTAGCTTGGATAGGGCTTCTTAAACCTGTCCTGACACCTCAGCCAGTTAGGTTGGCAGGATATTCACAATGAATATATACGTTATACATCTGCATATACTGGGTGTCCAACATATGTACATTTCGCTCATGTAGATTTGTCATATGTATCCTGAAAACCTGACAGGTTGTGGGGTCACCAGAACAGATTTGAGATGCCCTGACATAAGGCAAAGGTTGACAGCTAAATACAACCGTACTAGCAGCAAGAAAAGAAAAAGTAGGAAAGATGCACATCTTTTGTTCCATGACAGTGTAAAAATATAAAGAGCTACATTAGTCCTATTTTCATATATTTGTTGTGGAAGCATCAACGCCAGTTCCAACGCCTAAACTGGAACTGTGGCTCAAGGGTTCCTGAGAAACCACCATGTACTGGCCTTAGACACAGGTAACAGGCTGCAGGAATGCGCTGTTCTGTAGCCAATGTCCATTCAGCTTTGTCAAGGAAAGTGAAAAGCTGCCTATCCATTTTCTTGATTAGTTGCTTATTGCCATGAATTGCCGAAATGCAATCTGTACATATGTAAGATACACACAACCTTCCGCCAGCTCTAGCCTTTCCCTCTCCACCTTGATATTGGTCTGGGCCAAAAAAAAAAAAAAGAACATTCTATGGAAGAGGACCCAGAAAGGGGCAGATGACTTAATTCCTGTCCCATCATGAGCCCCTTGCCTCATCTGCAACGGTCTTGGTCTAAACTCTCCCAGTTTCGAGTCAGATCAAAGAAACATGCTAAGTGCTGACAGAAAAAGACACTGCCAGTCCCAGCAGGGAAAACATCTTAGCAGATGAAATGAACAAGAACAGAGAAAGCCCCGCATGGAATAAGACCTATGGCAGATGTTCAATCAACTTCCAAATTCTCAGACTCTGCAACCAAGTATCACTGCCGCACGGGGTGGGGGGGGAAGAGGAATCCTATTCCCTTCAAATCATAGCCCCAGTGGGGCCTATGCCTTGTGGTGTCGGGCCTTGGGAAACCTTTCTGTTTGTGTTCATCCTTCTGCTGTTCATTTCAGTGATGGGCAGCCCTGAGCCTACACCCAGGAGCACAGCTTTATGCAGCAGCACCCGGAGCCCACCCACCTTAAAAGACAGCAGGGCAGCAGCTCATGCCCCAGACTGCGCAGAATTGTGTGCTTGGCAGCCTTCCTGGGCCATACAAACAGAAGCGGGCAGTAACTGCAGTGTCATCTAGACCATTTGAGGGGGGGCTTTCACAGACAGGTCAAGCCCCCTACATTTTTGGCAAAGAACCTAGCTCTGGTCGTACTTGCAGATCTGGTACATTGTATTGTAACCGCACGGGGACTTTGCTGTAGGACTTGCACACCTCCACTCTCACAGCGCCCCCCCCCCCCCCCCCCCTTCTCTCGAAACGCAGCACTGGGCCAGGGTGAGTTGCTCGGAGGCCAGGGGGTGCTGAAAGCTATCCAAGCTCCCCTTGCACTTTGCCCTGCTTCAGAGTACCCCAGAATTCTAGAAGCAGGGCTGGGGTCAGGTCCCAGCAGCCCCTGAATACAGCACCAATACTGGAGAGTGTCCTTTTATTCTGTAAGGAGGGGGGGGGGGGGGTTGCTGGGTGAGCAAACAGAGGCTCTCTGCACAGAGGAAGGGGAGTTCCACCCATCCACCCATGTACAGAGCCAGCTCGGAGCCCTCTGCGGCCATGCCTCACTTAAGTGACACCTCTGGGAAGGCGATCCCTGCCCTCCCTACACAATTCTGCATTTTCTTTATGTATGTGTTAGCCAAATAAAAGTTCTCTTTTTAAGAAACTTGCTCCTCTCTTATTTCGTCTGCAGGCAAAGACAAACACTCATCTGCTGTTAGGATGGGGTTGAAGTGGGTTAATGTTTAAATTAGGGCATGATATTTTTTTTTTTAAAAGGTATTTCAGACAAGCACAGTTTCATCTCTTATATTATCCCATATCTGACATATCAAATCCAGACAGCAGGTGTAGAGACCGCCACTATAAAACCTTTCAGGCATAAAGAGATCAATCAGTCAAAGTGCTGAAAACGTTAAGAGTAATGATGTGACTGTTCTTTTTCAAAGTGTGGTATTGCATTGTTGCCACAGAGAGCGGATGTTTTTGGAATTCAGCAAGAGAAAAGCTTTAAAACAATAATACCAGAAGGAAACATCTCCGTACCATGGAAAGGGTAAGGACAAAGGGCTCATCAGCTGACGCTGAAGGGAGGAAAACTCAAAGGCATGAGAGATGAAAGGTGGAGGACATCTGGAAGAGCCATCCAGCAGAGGCTGTAGGCACTAGAACAGCAGCATTCAAGCCTGCAGGGTCCAGACTCAAAAGGCACATCAGTGCCATAGATCAAGTAGGATGTTTGGGAGTGCTACAAGCAGGCAGAAAGGGGCAGATGGAGTAGGCCAGGTGTTTTGTTTATTCATACTGCTATCTTCAGTTTATATAAATCACCATAAATTAAGAGAGCAGGCTGGTTTACAAAAACAGTAAACATACAATACTTAGTAAACATACATCATAAAAACCAGTAAAGACTGAGAAGCAAACAAGACTTAATACTACTAATTAAGGTGGTCCTTATCTGCCACTTATTAAGACTTGATTATCATGCTTTCCAAACATCCGAAACTAATAGAATTTGGATTGTTACCCCCCCCCCCCCCCACACACACACACTAATAAAAATCCCAGCAACCCAATTTTCACAAATTTTGCCCAGAAATTCTGTTTAAGAACACATTTTCTTTTGTGAATTTGAAAATGCTCATGCTAGAATAAAAGGTTAAAGTTGCATGCTGTAATGTTAGCCCAACCTAATGCATGGAAATAAGTCAATAAACAGAAAAAATAAATTCTATAAGACAATACATTTTTCATAGGCAGCAAGCTTTTTTGGTGCCCTGTATGAATACTGTGCTGGCTGCTCCTGCGTTTGTTTAAAAACAAACAAAAAAACCCACCCCCCCAAAAAACCCACAACACTTGTGTTGGTTTTTGGGAAAATCAAAATTAATAGAAACAGAGTGTCTCATACTCAGTCTTGTTTTCACACGGGCTGGCTGAGGCTCATGCTCTCCTTTCCTAATGAAAAACACCCAGCTTGCTTTTGTAATCCAAACTTTAATAATTGGCACCTTAGCAACTCAGACTATATGCAGTGCAACAATGGAAAAAAAAAAAACTCAGAACATTAGCATTTCCTCAAATAATAAAATCAAGAAATTTAAAATTTTATAGTAAAACTAACACTATTAGAGGACAGAGGGGTTAAAGGGGCTAAATGAATTCTTTGCCTCCGTGTTTACTGAGGATGTTGGAGATACCAGTTCCAGAGATGGTTTTCAGGGGTGATGAGTCTGATGAACCGAACAAAATCAGTGTGAACCTGGAAGATGTAGTAGGCCAAATTGACAAACTAAAGAGTAGCAAATCACCTGGACTCGATGGTATGCATCCTAGGGTTCTGAAGGAACTAAAAAATGAAATTTCTGATCTATTAGTTAAAATTTGTAACCTATCATTAAAATCATCCATTGTACCTGAAGACTGGAGGGTGGCCAATGTAACCCCAATATTTAAAAAAGGCTCCAGGGGCGATCCGGGTAACTATAGACCAGTGAGCCTGACTTCAGTGCCGGGAAAAATAGTGGAAACTATTCTCAAGATCAAAATCGTAGAGCATATAGAAAGACATGATTTAATGGGACACAGTCAACATGGATTTACCCAAGGGAAGTCTTGCCTAACAAATCTGCTTCATTTTTTTGAAGGAGTTAATAAACATGTGGATAAAGCTGAACCGGTAGATGTAGTGCATTTGGATTTTCAGAAGGCGTTTGACAAAGTCCCTCATGAGAGGCTTCTACGAAAACTAAAAAGTTATGGGATAGGAGGCGATGTCCTTTCGTGGATTACAAACTGGTTAAAAGACAGGAAACAGAGCATAGGATTAAATGGTCAATTTTCTCAGTGGAAAAGGGTAAAACAGTGGCGTGCCACAGGGATCTGTACTTGGACCGGTGCTTTTCTCTCTCTCTATATATATATATATGTGATCTGGAAAGGAATACGACAAGTGAGGTTATCAAATTCACGGATGATACAAAATTATTCAGAGTAGTTAAATCACAAGCAGACTGTGATACATTACAGGAGGACCTTGCAAGACTGGAAGATTAGGCATCCAAATGGCAGATGAAATTTAATGTGGACAAGTGCAAGGTGTTGCATAAAGGGAAAAATAACCCTTGCTGTAGTTACACAATGTTAGGTTCCATATTAGGAGCTACCACCCAGGAAAAAGATCTAGGCATCATAGTGGATAATACTTTAAAATCGTCGGCTCAGTGTGCTGCAGCAGTCAAAAAAGCAAATAGAATGTTAAGAATTATTAGGAAAGGAATGGTTAATAGAACGGAAAATGTCATAATGCCTCTATATCGCTCCATGGTGAGACCGCACCTTGAATACTGTGTACAATTCTGGTCGCCGCATCTCAAAAAAGATATAGTTGCGATGGAGAAGGTACAGAGAAGGGCAACCAAAATGATAAAGGGGATGGAACAGCTCCCCTATGAGGAAAGGCTGAAGAGGTTAGGGCTGTTCAGCTTGGAAAAGAGACGGCTGAGGGGGGATATGATAGAGGTGTTTAAGATCATGAGAGGTCTTGAACGAGTAGATGTGACTCGGTTATTTACACTTTCGAATAATAGAAGGACTAGGGGGCATTCCATGAAGTTAGCAAGTAGCACATTTAAGACTAGTTGGAGAAAATTCTTTTTCACTCAACGCACAATAAAGCTCTGGAATTTGTTGCCAGAGGAGGTGGTTAGTGCAGTTAGTGTAGCTGGGTTCAAAAAAGGTTTGGATAAGTTCTTGGAGAAGTAGTCCATTAATGGCTATTAATCAATTTTACTTAGGGAATAGCCACTGCTATTAATTGCATCAGTAGCATGGGATCTTCTTAGTGTTTGGGTAATTGCTAGGTTCTTGTGGCCTGGTTTTGGCCTCTGTTGGAAACAGGATTCTGGGCTTGATGGACCCTTGGTCTGACCCAGCATGGCAATTTCTTATGTTCTTAACACAAAAAGAATATTTAAAAACATAGGAAAAAAATTTTTTTCCACCCCCAAACACCCATAAAATATTTCGAAATAGCAGGCATATCTTAAATAACACCCACTTTAGATTATAAACCCTCTGACCCAGCCCTGCTGTAACTGAGTTTAACCTGCCTTGAGCTTAGGTTTGGAAAGGCAAGTGTTTAAATTAAATGATTAAGAGTTTAATAAAAGATTTTTTTAAAAATCCCCTGCTCGCCCTAGATGGGCACATTTGATTTCCCATCATCTTGAGATTGTTGCGGATCAGCGGAGAGAAGGGAGGCACACATCTCTCTCATCTACACACAGCTCTTTAAAACACAACACACACGCCTTCTCCTTTCTTCGGGTGGTGGTGAAAAGGGCTCCACTGGCAGCCTGCCAGGCTCTCTTTCTGTCCTTCCTGTTAGAAATGTCGGTCGCGGCAGACCGCGACCGGGTGTCATGGCCGCCGGCCGCAACGAGGAAAGGACCCGGGGCAGCAAGGGACTCACCCGGATCGCCAGGCTTGACTTCAGGGATCGGCAGGGCAGGTTGCCCTGCTTGTTCTCGTCTTCACCGCCGCCATTGCCGAGCCGGCAGCATGGCTCCGCGGCTAGCTGACTCCTCCCCCTGCTCCTCTTAGGGCCGCGCGCGCAGCTGTATTGAAATTCTTAAAGAGGCCATGACAGGAAGTGTCATGCTCCCTCCGCAGCTCCTCCTTCCGCTTCCTGTACTTAAGGCAAGGACTGAGCATCCAGTCCTTGCCTTAGTATTAAGGTTCCTGCCTAGAGTGTGTTCCTGGCTCCTGGTTCCTGTTCTTCGTCCCGTCTTCTCTCCTGCTCCGTGGACTTATTCTTGGCTGCTGACTTGGACTGGTGTTCGTGGTTTCTCCTGGTTATTCCCTGGTTTGGTTCTGGATTCTTCTTTGGCTTGACCCCGGTACGGATTTGGACCCTTCTCCTGTCTCGACCCTGGCACGGCTTTGGACCCTTCTCCTGCTTTAACCCTGGACTGGATTCGGACCCCGCGGGTATCTTGAACTTTGGACCGGACTTGGACTTCTCTTTGATTCCATCCTCAAGACTGTCATGACCTGCTGGAGGCGCCAGCAGTCTGGAACCCACGACCTGCAGGAGGCGCCTGCATCCAGACCTCTTACAGTCCTCAGAGGAATTGCCTAAGTCCCAGCGGCCGGACCCCTACGGGCTTCTCCTGGGGGGGGGGGTCGCGTGCTTCCAGGGTGAAGTCTTCTAGCAAGAGTCCTCGGTTCGCAAGGCCTCGCCCTTCGACGGTAGCTATTACCACGAAATAAGGGTCCACATTCATAACACTTCCTTTGGCCACTGGCGGAATGGCTTTGCTGGCAGAATTGCTGGGTCTCTTCCTCTATTCCGTCAGCCCTTGCCAGTGGAGTGTTTGCATGCCCAGTAGCAGCACTGTCTGCTGTTGTATTGCACTAATTTAATAGGTAGTACATTTGGTGGGAATTAAATTAACAATTAATAACCCATCTTACAACAAGGCCACTGTACAATCATAATGAAAATTACAAACAAATATAATACATAAACAGTAAAATCAAAACCCACAAAAGTGTTTTTGAACTGCAAAACTCGAGTCTTCGTGCTACTTCTCTGTATCCTATTTGTAATATGAAACCATACTGTATGATGATCACTGGTGCTGAGGTGGGCACCCACCCAGACATTAGAGACATTATCTCCATTAGTGAGAACTAAGTCGAGTATAGCTCCCTCCCTCGTGGGTTCCATTACCATTTGTTTGAACAGAGCCCCTTGCAAGGCATCCAGTATCTCTCTACTACTGTTAGATACTGCAAAAGAGATTCTCCAGTCTACATCCGGCAGATTAAAATCTCCAACAATCACCACTTCTCCCTTCTTTCCCATCTTTTGGATGTCTTCAACTAAATCTTTGTCAAGCTCTTCCATTTGATTTGGAGGCCTGTAAACCACTCCAATAGAAATGGAAGCCCCATCATCTTTTTTTAGGTCAGCCCATAGTGCTTCTTTGCCCCATCTTCCTTGCAGTTCAGATGCTTGGATATTGTTTCTGACATAAAGAGTCACTCCTCCCCCTTTCCTGTCCTCTGTCCTTCCTTAAGTTATAGCCCAGTATTGCCGTTTCCCAATCATGAGATTCCGAGAACCACGTCTCCGTGACAGCAACAATGTCCAAAGTCTGCCTCCACCATTAGGGCTTGCAGATCTGGGATTTTATTGCCCAAACTACTAGCATTTGTGCTCATAGCTTTCCAGCTTTTCTCATTCAGGTTACTGCTTTTCTTGGACTCCTTTTGTGACTTATTTAGTTGAGTTTTGTTATCCACTTCACCCTTTTCCATTGCATTTGTATTTTTATTGGGGGGGGAGGGGGGGGGGTGACATTCTACTTTCTTTCTGCCACCCCCAGCTTCTAGTTTAAATGCAAGGTCGTTGGTTCCCATATGGATGATAATATCAGCTTTAGAGTTTTTGCTTTCTTCTTGGATTGTTCTAACTGAAAGGCATTTCTGCCGACCGATGATCCTGGGAGGCATTTAACTGCAGTGTTTCCCTCTAGAAGAGTTCCCAAATTAGTGCCGCTGATGATAGAGTCACCCAGAACAATGAGCTTTTTTCTTTGGTTATTGATTGTATTTTGGAATTTCTGTATGCATTGGGTCTAAATATATATGGTTTAAAAATTTTTTTTTACTGACAATTATTTACTTGCATTATAGAAAAATAAAATCCTGCCCTCTTTTGATGTACTAGATGGATCTGTATTTGCCAGAGTTAAGAAAAAAAACATTTTAAGTCTGCTCATTAGTGTTCCTGGATTTGCAGTTTACAGCACTGTGCAATGCAGTGGCCTTGGTATTACCATCCGGAAACCACTCCCACTGCATAGCAGAATGGCAATAGCTGTGAAGCAAGTCATGAAAACCCATCACACAACCCCTTCTATAATGCACTCCCAAAAATGAGAAGCCATTTAAACTTTTGCCCTTAAATTTTCACACACACAACACTAGCTAACAAAAAACTAAAGTGTTCAAAGGTTATATAAAAATAGAAGGTATTGTTACAGAACATCAATGCAAAAATAAATCCACTTTTATTAGAACACATCCAATGAATTTAAATTGATATCCAAAATTGCAAAATATCAAAACACAATCCAATACAAATGTTTAAATGTCAAGATAAATGTAAGTCCAATTAAAAGATCCTTAGATGAACCTTTAATAACAGGCAATGCTGAACATATAGATGTTATCTTGTCTTCTCATGAGTCTCGATCTTTAGTTGGCTTGTTACTGCAACCAATGCTAGCATCAATGATATGCATAAGATGTCTCCAGAACCAGACCATCTATATCTCTCTCTCTCTCTCTCTATATATATATATAGTCCATTCATCAACATGCCCTACTCTACACACTTTTCAGAGCTAAACATGTTTATTGGTGACAAAGCATGTACATATTCAATTGATGTCTCCACTCCTGCAAGTCAATACTTGGTGGAAGAATCACTAGCAGTAATTACAGCTGTATGGCTAGGTCTCCATCAATTTTGTATACTTAGATTTGTCAATATTAGATTATTAATTTTTACAAAACCATTGAAGCTCTAAAGCCAGTGCATGCAAATCTACCTCATGCATATTGCTTGTGGATATCCTAAAAACCTGGCCTGATTGTGGCTCGAGGACCAGAGTTGGCCATCCCTGATATAGGGAGTGAAATTCTTCTAGGCATGAAACAAGAGCAGTGTTTGATCATTGGTCACCTTGAGGTCAGCACACAACAGGTAGATAAGATGAAAGAAAAGGGCAGAAGGAAGACTGAATGTATAGGATGAATGGTCATCAGGAAATTAAAAAAAAAATTGCCCCTAAGACCTCATTTTGGACTACTGTACACAATGGTGGAGTCTGCACCTTTAGAAGCATATAGACAGGATGGAGTCTGTGCAGAGGCTGGCTCGTAAAATGGACAGTGATCATTGTTGTAAAGCATATGGGGACAGATAAAGTTCTAAATATTATACCCTAGTGCAGTGATGGTGAATTCCAGTCCTGGAGTGCCACAAACAGGCCAGATTGTCAGGATATCCACAATGAATGTGCATGAGATAGATTTTCATGCACTGCCTCCATTGATCTCATGCATATTTATTTATTTTATTTTATTTAACAGCTTTTCTATACCGACATTAAAGTACACATCATATCGGTTCACATAACAAAAGGTTGGAAAGTACAATTAACAGGGGAAGGGGGAAGGACAACTGATAGAAGGTCCAAACTGTGAACCTGAACAAACTAACTGAAGGAGAGAAGCATGAAAGAGGTAACATGGTTAACAAGAATGGGAGTAGGTAGATTATATAAGGTTATTTGATTTACAAATGGGGCTGAATGAAATTCCATAGTCAACTGGGGTGAATTAGTCCAGGGAAGTCTGGTTCTAGTCTGGAAAAGCCTGGTTGAAAAGCCAGGTTTTTATCAATTTTCAGAATTTAAAAGGGCATTGCTCTAGACGGAGGTTGGGAGGAAGAGAGTTCCAAAGGGTGGGGCCCGCAATGGAGAGGGCACGCGTCCTTGTTGATGAGAGTCGGGCTTTCTTAAGTGTCGGGACTTGTAGGATGCATTTGAAGTTTGTTCTGGTGGGGCGGGCAGATTGAGCAGGTTGGAGTGGTTCATTGAGCCATAGGGAGTTATGAATGTAGATAGCTTTATGAATGAGGGTAAGGGTTTTGAACAGGATATGGGAGGAGATAGGGAGCCAGTGCAGGTCTTTGAGGATGGGGGTTATATGATGTGATTTACCTGCATTACTGATTATCCTGGCTGTCGCATTTTGAAGTATCTGGAGGGGTCTGATGGTGGAGAAGGAAAGGCCAAGGTACATAGAGTTGCAGTAATCTAGCTTTGAAGTTAGGGTCGCTTGGATAACAGTTGTGAGATCATGAGTATGGAGTAGGAGCTTGAGCTTTTTTTTATGACTATGAGCTTGTAAAAACCTCCTTTTATGACACAATCAATCCTCAATATTAATATTACAATCCTCAATATTAATTGAGGATATCTTGAAAACTTGGCTTGCTTGTGGCACTTGAGAACTGGAGTTTACCATTACTTCCCTAGTGGAAAGGTAGGAATAGGGGAGATGAGAGAGACATTTAAATACCTCCAAAGTATCAATGGAAAGGAGACTCCGGAATGATAGTGAAAGGGGATAGGATCAGGTATAACCTAAAGAAATATTTCTTTATAGAAAGGGTGGTGGAGACAAGGATAGTATTTGAATTCAAGAAAGCATAAGATAAGCACAGGGGATCTCTGAAGGAGTGGTAGGGAGTGTACAGTTGATGAACTGGACAGACTAGATAAACCATATGGCCTTTTTCTTCTGTTATGTTTTATATTTATATATATTTTTTTTAGTCGGCCAGTTCCCAGAATTTCTTAGCAAAACTTGTTTTATGATTTGAATGATCGTGGCACAAAGCCAGAATGTTTCTTAAAAGTTTATAAAAATCACACAAAATTCTAAGCATCTGTTACACATATCAGAACATTATTTAAACTTTCCTTCACTCTGTGAACGTTCCCCCCCCCCCCCCCATATAAGATGAGCTCAGTAATTTTTTCAGTTATTCAGCAGGAACCTAACACCACCGTGTAACCTGCATGCTGGCCATTCAAACACATTCCTCAGGCAGATCTTCTAGTATCCCAAGGACATGGTCTCCATCTTCCTTACGAGCACCATCACGAAAACCTCTTTGGTTTACCAGGCACGAATACCCTGTATACGTTAGACATATTTTGGATGGGTTTCAGAGCGACTTACTTGGGTAGACTGGAGCCCCCCTCTCACAGCTTTTAGCAGGGTTAGAAAAAGGCATATTTAGGGTAGGGGAGCAAGTAGTCTGCATACAGTTGTATTTTCAAAAAATGGAATGTGCACAGTTTTATCCCCCTCTCCATTAAGCAACCCACCTAAAGAGCAGGAGCATTGCACATGTATATACCATTTGTATGCATCTGCTTGCAGCCAGTTACCTCTTGAAAATTAAAAGGCAAGTAGGCCTGCACAAAGGGGGTCTGTGTGCACCTTGCGCTATACAGGCTGTTCAAAACAGTGTCCAGAGTGAGAAAAGTAATCAAGTAACTGTAGATGGCAGAATAAAAACAGGAGGACCAACTCGTCTATTCAGTTTGCCCAGTTCTGTCTATCTACTCTTCCAAAGATACACTAACTGCTCACCACAGAGCATGGGCTGCTTGTAATCTCTCTCCTTATCTTCCTTCTTTGTATTCTACATCTTGGCAAGATGAGCATACTAGATCCAGCACCTAGTTCACCCCCAGCAGCCTTCCCCCTTTCTAGGTTGGACCACAAAGCTTTGTAATACATCTACTGATACTAGTGTGACTAATACCCCAACCCTGCTCATACATGTGTTATTCATTCACTGTACACATGCACACACTCTCACCACAACGCCAGTCTGCCACAACTCTCAAACAGGTCTGTTTTTCAGTATAACCAGACTCTGGAAAATGATCTTTCTTAGGCCAAGTGCATGCAACTCTCTCAAATATTGATTACAGATCTTGTGAGAACAAGACCCTTTTTTTGGGAGTAGGGTAAAACAGAGATGTACCTTCAGGATTGGATTTGAGAACCATTGCATCAGAGGGCTTCACACATATCCCGCACAGCCCATCCTTTCATAATAGACACTCTACTTTGAAGGCCGACAGAAGCTGAAGGCCCATCTGGATCCACTGTGGTGCTCCTTTGTATATACAATCATCCAAGGATTTAAACCAACAGTACCTGCTTTTTTTTTTTTTTTAAGCCCTTCCTGCAAGTGTCACAGGGCATACAAAAAAATCACAAGTAGTTCAAGACCAAGTTATTTCATGGTTTCTCTTTATTCGGTGAAGTGTTTGCATCCCTCCATAAAATGGACACAAGAACACATCTAAGAAAATAATTGCAAACCACCAGATCGGTGGCATAGTACAAAGATGAAAGACTGAAAAACTCTTTAACATGTATAAAGGTTCTTTAGATACATATATATGTATGTACAGTATTTGTTTTCCATTAAATAAATTAAATAAAAATATTTCCATAAAGTTTCTCAAAGTGACAGCAAAGGAAAATGTCAGACATCCCATGGGATGCAGCAAGAAGATCACCTATAGTTAGACCATCATACTAGGCGTCATCAAAATAAAATGCATTCAAAACATTTCATAGTCTTCGGCGTTATTTTTAATCTGTCTAGGAATCCTAAAAATGTTTAATTTTTTTGTATTTAACTGCATTTAAAAACCATATATATTCATCTCTTGAACATAACCAAGTGTTCCAAACCACTTATCTTCCTGGCCAAAATGCCTTGTAGGTCAAAATGTCCACGCACGCCTGGATACTCCCGACACGGAGCTGTGTTTTGAACTGCAGTTCTTCTTCGGGGTATAGTTCTGTTGGTTGGCACAGTGGTAAGTAGACCGGAAATGATCATTTAAGTGCCGGGAGTATCCATTTTATTCTGATGACGTCTAGTATGATGGTCTAACTATAGGTATTTATGGTAGTCACAAATGAGAATATTGTTTTCCTGATTTTGACCACCCGCTCATCTCTTTTGGCAAGAAGATCATGGCCATTCTTATTACAGGATTCTCATGCTACTTAGGCACACACACTAGGGAACCCATCTTGCTTGTGCCCGAGCTCCAGAGAGGATATGACAGATATGTAGCTGTTTGCAAGCACCTGGTGCACAGTGTGTTAGCCAAGTCTTGTAGGTACCTGCTCAAACTACTAGACAAAGACAAGACAAAAGCTGTGTGCGTTTGTATATGTGGGGATGAAAGTGGTGGTCCTGTGTTACAAAAAGGAGCAGCTGATGCCATGGGGGCAATACATATGGATCTGGGTTCAAAATGATTTTGGTTTCAGATGGAATCATTCCAGTGGTTCTCTACTAACTAGGAAGCTCAACATCCCACAGCCACCACCACAATGTTTGGCACCATTCTTTGTAAAACACTCAGCCATGCAGTAGCCAGGGAGTGCTGCAAGCCAGGAACGAGTTGTACTGGCAGCTGCGTTGGTACTTCAGGCACAGTTTAGGCACCCAATTGTTGGGCAGCATCAGCATTGCAACAAGGCCGAAGGTCAGGCAAGCCGAGGTGCACAAGAAGGATCACGCAAGGCATCCGAGACTGAAAAAGGGCAGGCGGGAGGGGGCAGCAGATCAGAGACGGCTGTGCACTGGCAAAACCCAGGCCCTTCAGCTCCCCACCTATACACTGGACAAATCCTCCTCCCACGGGCTGGCTAAACAGCCTCTTGAGTTCCATAGTGCAGCAGAGGCAAAATTGCAACGCACAGATAGCTCAGGTGATGTGACAGCAGCACTAGAGGAGCCCTGTGTGCCTTTAGTATTGCATCACCAGCAAGGGCTTCCGATGACCGGGTCTGGCATGGGCTGAGGAGGATTTTGGAAAGTGAGAAGAGTTCTCTCTCTTTCCAGGGAGGCAGGACTGGACTAGACTGCAATCTGCCTACTGTCAAACAGAGTGAGGCATTGGCACATTGGTGTAGCACCTTCTTGGGTGATCGCACCCCACCGCATCAGTCTTCATTGATATGCAAGCAGCCTGCGCTCTTACATATGCACATTCCAGTTCACTACACACACTTTCAAAGCCATTTGTTTTATCACAGACATTTTTTTTTTGTTAGGGTTATCTACAGACATACAATATTTTGTTTGAGTACTGGGAACTCTGCTAAGCTGTGGTCTAACACATCCATCTACTCTTACTTAACTGACCCAGTATTAGATGGTAAACCTGATTGTTCAGGGTCAATGCAAAAGGCTTTCAATACATTCATCTTACTGCCCAAAATAGTAAATGCACTTCTAGGCATCCTAAAACTCAGACAGCAACAGAAACCAGAGTTAAAAAGGGCTTTGAACATCAGGTTCTCAAAATACATGTCAACCTGGGCATGAACAATGTCCGATTTAATTATTTAAAAAGGTCCCAGGCATACCTCTCTCCTTGCATTTTATCGGGGGCAGTGAGCCAATCTTTGTGTTTCAACTTCCAAACATGCTTTCTAGATTCTGTAGCCCTTAATTATGCAAGGTAAAGACTGATGACAAATCCATGCCAGTCTACAATTTTGAGGTGGCAATCTATAAACATTTAAAATAAATAATAAATACATGGTAAGAGATTGGGGGGGGGAGATGATGAAAACCCAGGACCAATAAACACTCCTGGTGGACGGGAGTTCGTTGAGAGTTAAGGATCCATTCTCATAAGTTTTTTTTTCTCCTCTGATCCTGCCCCCCCTCCCCCCCCCAGCAGTTCCCAAACTGTGTTCCATGCCCTCAAATGGAACTGGTTTTCAGCGTAGCGGCAACAAATAAATATTCATTATGAATATAACCGTGTACACTTTATATAAAAACCGGCTAATTTTCAACCAGACCCGGAAGGAGGTCTCCAGGACGCAGTTTGGGAAACACTTTTTTTTTTTTTTTTAAAGAATAAAAGGAGTCCACCAAGCCTCAGAATCACAGTTTGGGAACTTAAAAAAAAAAAAAAAAAAAAAAAAAAAGGAAGCTGCTTGTATTTTTCTCCAAGACACGAAGAGAAAACCCGACCTGCTGTGCCACCCCATCTTCTGTGAGGTTATGGATGCTGGTACACGCCTCTGAGTGTGAGAAGTGTGAAAAAGGATGGGATGACCAGGTCCGACGAGAGTGGCCTGCTGACATGGCAGGTAAGGTTTTCACTCACGTGGATGACGGCTTTCAAAAGCCATTCACCGGGCGTGAACCGGCTTGTCTGCCTTCCCTCTACGTAGCTAAAAGCCAGCGCCTTGCCGCACAGCATTCTTACTTGTGTCCAGAGAGGAGACGGCATTCCCGGGAGGCACGCGTAGGTTGGGAGAGGGGGGGAAAAAAGAAAAATGCATTTTCAAATGTACATACATTATCTTCTATGGCAGAAAGTAGCCACAGACCAAGCAGATGCAATAAGCATCGGCGGATACTTGTCCCCTGGGATAATTTTCAAAAGGGGAAGAGTGCATGGACCTTCCCCTTGAAAACTGGTGCAAAGCCCACGAGGAAGGTGCAGGAAAGCACGTCTCAGGTCACAAATTTTATCTCCCCCCCCCCCCCCCCCGACCTCCCTTCGCCCCTGGGAATGTCCCTTCCACCCTCCCCATAAATGGACAAAAACAGTTTCACACTGCTTTTACCCACACGGAGGTTGGAGAGGTTTAAAAACCTTTTATGTGGCTAAGTAAGTTTACTCATGTAAAACAGCTTTTGAAAAACTGCCTTTTATGTTTTTTTTTTAAACGCACTGTTAGAGCATCTAAATGGCCGAAATGCCAGTCTCCATTAACCATGGGCATATTCATCCAGCACCCAACGGGAGGAGCCGACGCCATTGCTCGTTGATGGGCATATCGTGAGTGTACCCAAGAGGTTGCGGGGTCCAGCTCTTTAGCCAGCCACTCACAGCAAGTTTCTGGATATTCCAATTAAAAAAAAACAATTTTCATCACACTAAATCCCGAAGGTTACAGCAAATAAGTTTAGCTCAATGCGAAAGATCAACAGTCCCAAGTGTGAGCTAAGACATGCTCAGGGCTCCTAAGACGGGAGGGTTTTAAAGTGCATTCTTGCCCAAAACCGTGTCTGTGTGCACAAGGAATGCATACGTGGGTGCGCGTGCGTGAGCACGTGTGCTTTCTGCAGAACTATCCAAGTGGGACATCAGGTCTACAGCTGAAAGTAGGAGTTTGCCCATCTGTTCAAATTGCAATCTGGGATCAGTTTAACACACACACCCCTTTGTCCTCTGGCAACGTGAAAAGTACGTGACAAAAAAAAAATAAAAAAAAATTCAATTTATGGGGTGTGAAACGAATATGCCCAAAGCTTTGCAGATTTCTACTCTGTAAGGGAGAATTTTGTGCTTTTACTTCAGTAAGAGATAGGTACATGATGGGAGGAGGAAGCAATGTACAACTGAACTTGATTGAAGAGAGAAGATGCAAGCAGCAGCACGGAGTGGATCGGCTAGCCCTAGCCAAAGACCCCAAAATGTTGAGGAGGAGGAGTCAGAAGGCACAGAGGAAAGCATTATTCTTTGACTGCAGCGTTATGGCAGCTATGAACAGTGCAGAAAACAGCTGCGGCACACACTGTTGGTCCCGCCCACCCCCCCAAAAAAAATAAACCAACCACAGAAATGGCTCATCTGTTTCATACAAGTTATCCCAAGAGTTAAGGAGTCTCAGTGCTCTGGTTCCAGACTCAAGCAATTCTCCATGCTATGCGACTGGGAGAGCAAACACCGCAGAGATAGATCAGTTGTGCTGGTCCAAGCCCCCCCTTTCTTAAGGGAATGGGTGCATTTCCAGAGGAAATCCAATACACTCGCACGTTCCTCACCAGTCTGTTCCTGGCCCTCCCATACAGCTCTTTCACCTCAAATACAATGAGCTCCGTGCATGGGGCTTTTCTCTTAGTAGTACCCAAACGCGTGTTGGCTCGTCCTTCGCAACCATGGGACCCCAATGCGGTCAACTTCTGACCATTTCAGCACAGTTCACCTCCCCCTCAATGGTTATGCTTATGGCTTTTCCAGGCTGTGTGAACAAGTCAAAAAACTGTCTAGCACGGCTAATAAACGAATGAAAACCAGATCCATGTCAGCCCGTCCCAATCTCCACTCAAGGACAGAAAGGCACCTGGTGCCAAATTTTTTTTTTTTTTTTTTGCTATTCCTGTAAAAAAGAATTTGCATTCCAAAAAAACCAATCACCTTGATCGCCACCATCTGGCAGACAAAACCTTCTCGGGTTAAGACGACATTACTCTCCGTATTCTCGTCAATAAACAATTTTGGATTGTCTCGACGGGTCTCCGAGTCTTCGTTTCGCGGCTGATCAGGAAACCGAAGCATCCCACTTTAAACCCCGAGCTTCTCCCTTTCCACCCTCATGTCTTGCCCTGCTCGCGTGCCTCTCCGAGGGAGGGGGGGATTAATGTAAAACTTGATCCAAATCGTACTTCTCACAGAACTTGCTGGTGAAGGGCAAACAGGTGATGTACTCGATCCAGGGCCAGTTAATGGGGTAAACATACAGCCACACCACCAGCATCACAAAGAGCGCCACAAAGACGAGCAGCGAGACGAGGATCATGATCCTCTTCCGGTACTTGTCCGCAGTGCCGAAGGTGATGTACGGGAGAAAGGCGAACGACAGCAGCAGGCCGCTAATGAAGCCAAAGAGGTGAGCGATGTTGTCGATCCAGGGCAGCAGGCCGAAGAGGAAGAGGAAGAGGACGATGCCCGAGAGTTTCAGAAATGCTTTCCAAGGTTTGGCTAGGATCTGCCAGCTCTGGAACAGCTCGACGAAGAGACAGGCCAGCAAGCCGAACTGAGAACCTGCTGGGCCCACCTGCCAGGAAGAAGAGACGAAAAGAAAAAAAAAAAAACAGTCAGCAATGCTGCAATCAAAGAGGGTCGTATCCTCAGCCTACCAGGGTTAAGCGCAGTTTTCCCAACACACAAGGGCTTTCTAAACCCGTCCTGGCAAGCCCCACACAGACAGCGGAGTTTTCTGGATATACAGAACAAATTAGCAGGAGGTGAATTTGCATATACTGAGTCTCGAAGCCATGCAAATTTCTCTCCTGAATTGTAGATATCCAGAAAACCCAGGTTAAGGTCTGGGACTAGACACTCTGTATAAAGATTTTCTTGGGAGTCAGGAAGAACATCAGCTCAGTCAGCTTTGGGGTGCAGTAATATGCTGTACTATCCATTCTGCCAAACCTTCCATGATAACTCACCCCCCTCGTGGTTCACGCCCTCCTCCCCCTCCTATGCCCATGTTTATGCTGCCTTGTTGAGCACCCTGGAGGAGGGTGAACAGACTCACAAATTGCACACTACAGCAGTCTAAGAGTAACTTTCTAAAATAAAGTCTCTTACCCCTAGTATTTCAGAGGTAGCACAATCCAAAAGTACTGAAGAAGATTTCCCTCATCAGCTGTGAACCTCCAGCCAAGGAGGGATTCATCAGCACTATTCCCAACAAACAGGCCGATACAGTACAGTGAGCTCCGACGGAGTGCACTGTTAACCTGCCCTTGGACGCATGTTTTCCCTTACCCCTTATTCAGTAAGGGGCGGAAAACGCGCGTCCAACCCGCGGAACCTAATAGCGCCCTCAACATGCAAATTCATGTTGATGGCCCTATTAGTTATTCCCGCGCAACACAGAAATTAAGAAATTAGCGCCTACCTTTGGGTAGGCGCTAGTTTCTGCCGGCACTGGGAAAGTTCACAGAAAAGCAGTAAAAACTGCTTTTCTGTGCACCCTCCTACTTAATATCATGGCGATATTAAGTCGGAGGTCCCGAAGGGTAAAAAAAGTAAAAGAAAAAATTTTTTAAAATGGGCCGGCGGCTGTCGGATCGAAAACTGGATGTTCAATTTTGCCGGCGTCCGGTTTCCGAGCCCATGGCTGTCAGCGGGCTCGAGAACCGACGCCAGCAAAATTGAGCGTCGGCTGTCAAATCCGCTGACAGCCACCGCTTCGGGCTAAAAGGAGGCACTAGGGACGCGCTAGTGTCCCTAGCACCTTCCTTTTGCCCATTTCTACCGCCGGGCCTCATTTAAATAGAGAATTGCACGCACTGGCGAGTGGCCTGTGCGTGCGCCGGGAGAGCGGGCGTTCATCCGCTCTCCCGCGGACTTTACTGAATCGGCCTGAAAGGCAGATAAAACAACTTGCATCAGTAAGTTCTGTCTGCTTGCTAAGAGCACACAGTATCCTTTAATGCTGAACGAGCACTTCAGTATCATCAGCTTTCCAGTGTTGCTTGGATTTTCTCTCTACTTTGGTAGCTGGAACAGGAAGCAGAGCCCAGGGGCAATAGACCAGAGATAGGCAGCCTAGCTGTTAGTGTAAGGGGCTGAGAACTTATGAGACCAGGGTTCGAATCCCACTTCCTCCCATGACACTCCATGTGATCTCAGGCAAGTCACTTTTTTTTTTTTTGCGTTGTGGAGGTGGGGGGGGGGGGGGGGGGAGGGAATACTTAGGAGGAAAAGGACCAGTGACATGAACCTGGGTAGGCCTTTCCCCTTGGGTAAACAGCTGCCTACCTGCAGGAAAACCTTTGAAAACTGCCCTCATCTCCCACTACCCCAGGTACCCACTTATATTGTAAATTCCTTGGGACAGACCTACCTGTTGCACCCGAATACTAGTAATGCTGGAAGATACTTTTGGCATTATTTGTAAAGGTAAGCTCAACCCCCCCCCCCCCCAAAAAAAAAAAAAAAGTATGCACTTTCCAAAAAAATAAATCTCAGAAAGGAAAGTGGAGCAGCGCTTTGAGTCCCTGAATTCATTATAGCGAGCGCCAGAGGAGACTGGGGCAAACCAACAGGCAACTCCTGGGCTCACCGGTGGGATACTGGGTAGAGATAAAAAAGGGAAGCTGAGGTGCGAGAATTTCAACTGGAGCTTCAAAAACGGAAATCACTTTATCTACAGCTAATTCACTGAATCCAAAATGTTCCCTTTCCATCTCTCCCTCCCACTTCTGTGTATATACGTTCCCCTCTACCAGGTGTCTCTGTCTGGTCCATTGTGGGAGAAGACAGATGTCTGCCCTGCATAATCACAGACTGACGCCAACCATCAGGCTTGGACGTCCTCCCTTCCCCATCTCCGTGCTCTTGCAGATCCATTCAGATAATTATAAGCTACACATCCCCCCTGGTCTTTGTTACAAGCAAGGAGGGGGTCTTGGGGAACACCTCCCAGGTCAAGTTTGCATCACATTAAACAGGCTCGCGGAACGAGAGAGCATCTGTTAACTCGGACCTCGGGACCATCCCCTCCCCCCAAACAACAAACAGAGAGCTGTGCGCTCAAAATACCAGCACAGACAGGAAACATTTATTCACACAACTGTAATTTCCAACACCAGAAATGATTGAGGGGGCGTCCTTGCCCCTTGGCTCAAACTGGTTTACGTTTTAAATGCCAATATATGGGAGGGATGGTTTATTGTAAGAAGCAGAGTGTGCTGGAGACGGGATAAAACTGGGGGAATAAAAGCACAGCAACCCCCCCCCCAAATGAAGAAACATAAGAACTTGCCATACTGGGTCAGACCAAGGGTCCATCAAGCCCAGCATCCTGTTTCCAACAGTGGCCAATCCAGGCCATAAGAACCTGGCAAGTACCCAAAAACTAAGTCTATTCCATGTAACCATTGCTAATGGCAGTGGCTATTCTCTAAGTGAACTTAATAGCAGGTAATGGACTTCTCCTCCAAGAACTTATCCAATCCTTTTTTAAACACAGCTATACTAACTGCACTAACCACGTCCTCTGGCAACAAATTCCAGAGTTTAATTGTGCGTTGAGTAAAAAAGAACTTTTTCCGATTAGTTTTAAATGTGCCCCATGCTAACTTCATGGAGTGTCCCCTAGTCCTTCTATTATCCGAAAGAGTAAATAACCGATTCACATCTACCTGTTCTAGACCTCTCATGATTTTAAACATCTCTATCATATCCCCCCTCAGTCGTCTCTTCTCCAAGCTGAAAAGTCCTAACCTCTTTAGTCTTTCCTCATAGGGGAGCTGTTCCATTCCCCTTATTTTGGTAGCCCTTCTCTGTACCTTCTCCATCGCAATTATATCTTTTTTGAGATGTGGTGACCAGAATTGTACACAGTATTCAAGGTGCGGTCTCACCATGGAGTGATACAGAGGCATTATGACATTTTCTGTTTTATTCACCATTCCCTTTCTAATAATTCCCAACATTCTGTTTGCTTTTTTGACTGCCGCAGCACACTGAACCGACGATTTCAATGTGTTATCCTCTATGACACCTAGATCTCTTTCTTGGGTTGAAGGACCTAATATGGAACCTAACATTGTGTAACTATAGCATGGGTTATTTTTCCCTATATGCATCACCTTGCACTTATCCACATTAAATTTCATCTGCCATTTGGATGCCCGATTTTCCAGTCTCACAAGGTCTTCCTGCAATTTATCACAATCTGCTTGTGATTTAACTTCTCTGAACAATTTTGTGTCATCTGCAAATTTGATTACCTCACTTGTCGTATTTCTTTCCAGATCATTTATAAATATATTGAAAAGTAAGGGTCCCAATACAGATCCCTGAGGCACTCCACTGTCCACTCCCTTCCACTGAGAAAATTGCCCATTTAATCCTACTCTGTTTCCTGTCTTTTAGCCAGTTTGCAATCCACGAAAGGACATTGCCACCTATCCCATGACTTTTTACTTTTCCTAGAAGCCTCTCATGAGGAACTTTGTCAAACGCCTTCTGAAAATCCAAGTACACTATATCTACCGGTTCACCTTTATCCACATGTTTATTAACTCCTTCAAAAAAGTGAAGCAGATTTGTGAGGCAAGACTTGCCCTGGGTAAAGCCATGCTGACTTTATTCCATTAAACCATGTCTTTCTATATGTTCTGTGATTTTGAAGTTTAGAACACTTTCCACTATTTTTCCTGGCACTGAGAGGCACCGCTAAGGATTTCACCCAAACCAAATCCCAGGAGATCAGAATCCAAAACCACAGGGGTTTGCTTGGGGGTGGGGGGAGGGGGAACCATCTTGTCTCTCCTTCTACCCCCCCCCCCCCCGCGGCGGATTGCGGTCAATCAGTGTTTAGGGGAAAGAGACAAAACACCCGCTGGATTAGGTTCAAGGAGGGGGGTGGGGGGTAGCGATTAACATTTTCTAATGACACAGAGCAGAAGGAAAGAGAGCGTTGCATTTCCCAACCCCTCTCCGTCACAAAAGACCAATGGAAATTCTAAACAGCCGGCCCCGCCCCCCCCTCCGACGGCTGGTGAGCAGGAAGAGCTTAAGGGAAAGCGTGAGCTGTCTTAAACCGAGTCAGGGCTTTGCGGCGGGCAGATGGCTAATCTGCAGCCAGCAAAGCCTCTGAGGGCGTGCAGGCTGGAGGCAGAGGGGCACGGGACTGCACGTGCAAGAGTGGCACGTGGACGGAGCCGAGAAGGAAGGGGGAAAAAAAAAAAAAAAAGCGCAGCTCCGCACAGAGGAGCAATGTTCAGATCAAGGCAATGGGAAACAGAGAAGGAAGAGCAGCAGAGAGCTGCGTGTCTTATTGAATTCATTTTAGGCAATGGAGCTCTCATTCATTTCAGGGACTACGGATTAATCATTTAAACAATCGGAATTTTCCACAACTTTGGGTGTAAGAGGAGGAATCTAGGCTGGCCAGACTGGAAGGAACAACTGGTCTTTACTGGCCGTCATTTACACTGTAACCCACGTTTCTTTTTTGGGAAGTTGGCGTGTGCGCGCTCTCTCGCCATCGACAGCTGGTGCACTAACCTAAGAGCCCAGGCGTGTGCTGCAGGCACTGGATAACGGCAGTGCAGAATAAAATTCTCTGTCAAGTTCTACTCTGGAGCCACACAGATGTAAAACGATACTAAAAGCCACTAGAGGAATGGCCGCACCAGTGCTCCAAACTGCAAAGCCGGAGACTGGAGTTTGCTTCCCAGCTCAAGCCTCTACCCAGTCAGTACAGGGCAATGTTGCTATTGATCATAAAGCATGTGCTGTCCCCATGCAAACTCTTACAATCCACCGAAAGCTGCATGGAAAGATGTTCCTTCCGCCAGAGAGGGAGAGATCAGGAGGAACGTGCTGCCCATGGTGTGGGAATGTAATAGTTACACAGCAGATTTTTAGAGATGTTTGACTACACAGCACCTCCTATGTTCCTGCTCCCAAGCGAGTCCCTAGGCAAGTCACCTTCTATCCACAGGCCTCCGTTTACCCAACTGCAAATCGTGCCCTCTAGAGATTTCATGTGATCAGTGTGACAAAAACGTGCTGCTGAGTGAAATCATGCCAGAGGCAACTGCACATCTGCTTCTTAAAACGTTACAGTGTGGAGCTTCTGGATGAAGTTAGAATTAAAGATGTCATGTGACCAGCTTCTCGGCAGGAGGGTGTGGGGCAAACCAACTTCCCAGTGACTGGGAAAAAAAAATGCAAATCAGCAGGAGCATCCACTCAAAGTAAAAAGCCCCTGCCTCCAATATGCAAACTTTGGAGCTTCACGTGAAAAAAAACCAAAACACAAACCCCCCCCCCCCCAAAAAAACCCACCTCTCTCAACCCCTTCGTGGGGCACACGCAGCAAACACAGAACCTGAGAAAGACGTCTGTGCACTGAAAACAGAGGAGGCTGTAAGCTCTGGTGCTCGCTCTGTCCTACCATGAGCCATTCCAGATCAAGAAGGAAACAAGGGAGCGTGAGCAAGCGTCTGCTCCCTGCTGGTCTCAGTTAGGAGAACAATTCATTTAAATTAAAATAAAACACAGAGAAATGTGAAACGTTCTCCCTCTATCCTCTCTGTCTGTACCATCTTCTACGTGCTTTAGCACTGCAACAGCAGGAAGGGTACACATTAGTCTGGATGTTTGCACAGCCCTTGGTTTTACCCATCTGTAGAAACAGCCTGGGCAGTGCCATAACTGCTAAAGCCACACGACAAGCCCAGAACTGTCTCAGAAAAATGCTTCTGTAGGCTGGTATATGACAAAAGGACAGAAAAAAAGGACAGACGGAGGTTACAGAAAGGACCCTCGGGGGGGGGGGGGGGGGGGGAGGAGGTATTTCCAGTTAAGGCTGTGGCTGACCCATCCTCTGAATGGGAGGAGCCGGGCGCAGCAAGGTCCGGGGGAGGCCAGCTCTCCCTGGGCTTCCTCACAGTGCTGACACAAGCTGGAATCCAGGTCAGACTGTGAAGCCCTAACATGACAAGCAGCGCAGAGAGAAAGGCGCTTGTGTTTCTTGGCTGCTGGAGCCATTTGGTGGCAGTAACCGTGCGCTCTGTCAGCTCACGCTTAAAAATTTTATGCGCACAGACTTCGGGCGCCCAGGCAGGATGCGGTGAGGTGCGTTTTGCGCGCGTACGCACGCAAGCGACACGTGTGCAGAGCCGATGCACTGCGCGTACCGACGTCCCGTGGGAGGGCAATACGGCACGCACCAAAGATGCTCGCAGGATGGCGCCGCTATGGCCTACCATGCTGTGTGCCGACCAAGCTTAAAGCGGGGCCTAGTCCACCGTGGGGGGGGGGGGGGGGGGTGCACTCAACCCGCTCGGAAGCCCACTTCCCCTTACGGGATCGGGAAGGACGTCAGTACAGCTCGCTAAGCGAGGAGACCGGAGGAAGTCTTACTGAAAACCCCTCCAACATCTCTGAATGGGGAGGTAAATCTTTTTTTTTTTTTTTTAATTTACCTGGGCTCAGCGCTTACCGGCTGAGTACAGAGATGGTCTCCTGCTGCGGGTGAAGAGGGCTTTGATCGTCACTGCCGCGCTTGCCTTCCATTTATGGAAAACAAATCCATTTTCAATGAGGAATCACCTTTAAAATGGCTGCGATTCTGATATCATTGACCTTATATGGTCCATCTCCAACATGGCAAATTTCTCTCACATGTCATTTCCTATGTATGCAAAATACACTTGTACATAGAGTTCTTCATATAGCTGAATCTACTATCGTGTGATTTATATTTATAAACCAGCGCGATAGAGGTCACCTAGGTGACCTCTATCGCGCTGGCTAGGGTTAGTGAGACCAAGATGTAGCACCCAGAGAGGTGAAAACATCCTCACCATAAATCATTCAACCCCGAACTGAATGAAGATAAGACTGCCCCAGTGCAAGTGAGGCCTCTCCTCCTTCAAAACCTTTTATCCCCCACCCTGCCCTCCCACTCACATGCAAATGTGTGTGGAATTCTTAGAAGCTCCTATAAAAGCAAAACATTACTAAAAATATATCCTATGCAGAAAGTCAGCTAGAAGGATCTCTTTACAAGGTGATTAACTCCAGTGCCTTCAAACTCAGGATTGGATTTTGGGCAAATGGTGCTCAGGGCAAAAAGCATCCCTTCCACCTGATTATGTCCTCCCCTAGCCCACTGCACCCCTCTCCAGGCCTCTCTTCGGCCATGGTGAGATGGGATCCTCCGGGAACACAATGCCACAGGATGGGTGATGCTGGCGGAGCCCAGAGTGTCGTCCCGTTTCCCGCACACACACACACACACACAGCTCGCACCATGGCTTTGGTTGGTTCCGTTCTCCACCGGTATACAGCCTTGGGGGGTGGGGGGGAGGGGGGTGACCCTTACCTCTGCTCTATATGGCAGGAAGAGGGCACTTGCCAGGTTGCCGGTAATACCGCTGAGGATGTATATGATGGTGATCCTGAGCCAGCCTGCCAACTTCTCCAAATCCCTCAGCACCGTCATCTGGAAGATCACCGACACCAAGCAATGGATAATCCTAAAACAAGAGACAGACTGACCATTTACTCTTCCACCAGCATCATTTCAGGTCATGTCTGCCATAGCCCCCTCAACAGAGTGTGGCCATTCCTTCCAACCTATCACCTCTTATGTTTAGTAGCTTCAGTTACTAGATGCTCATTTCCACTGGCTGCAGAACACTGCTTCTGGAACATAAAAGCTCCTTACTATGTAAGATCACTGGCATGATTTTCGTATCGGTAGATACGGAATTTGTCCCAGATATCAAAACTTGGGACCCATCCAACACGGCTCCAGATTAAAACTGCTGCCCTGTATTCACCCCAAAGCCGTGCTTCTTACGCGTGGGGAAGGGGAGGACACTCACCCAGCATGAAGGAAAAGGGACAGCCAAAGCCTGTAGAACTGGTCCGGGATTTCAGGGTTCAGGAACGGTAGCAGGCCACACACTTCATCCAGACAGTGAACCTGATCAAATAAAGGCACGGGGACAATTAGCAAGCTACAGAAAAGCCAAGAATACACACTCATTTTGTAGGAGTTCATGCCTAAAAAAATATTGCTCGGGGGGGGGGGGGCGGAAGGTCCACGGCTATTACACATTCTTTGAGATTGATAGGTCAGGCTATACATGTAGCAGAACAAAGACAATTAACTGGAAAGGTAGAAATAGCCAGCAGGAGCAGGACATTAAAAATGCCAGCATTTTCTCTATATACATGATATTTACTTGGTAGAAAATTGAGGTCAGGAGCACTATATGGTCCCCTCCTCCTATTTCTTTTCAAGAGAAAAAAAGGGGAAAACTACCTAGTGAAAAGTTTTGAAACTTTTAAGATGCCCCTGGATTCACTTCGTGTGTGCTAAACGCTAGCTTCGACTTTGGCGAGCACGTCGCGCCCTGCTCTATTGCTGAATTCCGAAGCAGCCCCGCGGCCGGCAGCACTGCTCAGCTGTTCCAAACAATCGCGTTTCTAAGGTGGTGCAAGAATCACACGGCCACGTCAGGGAGCAACGTCCTCACCTGCGAGCATAAAGTCGCCTCTTCATGGAAGTAACCATGCATGAAGTCACAGTATTCCCTCGTCGTGATCTCACAACTAGATTGGGGGTGGGGTGGAAAGCAGAACAAAAAAAAAAAAAAAAGAGTGGGGGGGGGTTACACTATACATGGGGTGCAATATTTCTCTTTTCCCAACTGTACTCCCCCCCCCCCCCCCACCTTCCCATGAGCACCTGGAAAGAAAATGTTTGAGGAGGGGGTAAAATGTGCCACGCAGAACCCACCCGGATGTCACCCTGTTCTCGCATTCTTTAAAGACATACGAGGAAATTTGGATTTCGTCCTTTGCTGAAGTGTGCGATTGTCATCTCAGTTCTGTTAAAATGCAGTTTCCTGAAAGATGGAACGATTCTCACCATTACTCAGATTTGTGACACACACTAGTTGTTCGCTCCCATTACAACTCGATTTATGAATCGATTCGTAATCCTGGGAGCTCTGAAGCAACCTCTGCCCACTTAGTGATGCCCTCTCCAAGGCCTGCGCACACATAGGCCCCCAGGGTCTTATTTACACCAGGAGACACTCCAGTGTCAGGGCTGGCAAACATCAGAATCCTTTATAAACCTCATTCTTAATGCAGCCCATGAACCCCAGGAGTACTCAGCCTAGTTCAGTGCTCACAGCTCCTCTCACATCCTGCGCCATCTCCCCTTTAGTACATCCCAGTGAATCACCGTAAGCTGAGGCCTGGAAAGCCAATGCAAACTTACCTGCCTTTGGTCCCAATACAGCAGGGTCTTCCTTTGATTTCGCAATCCATGTGCTTGAAACCTGTGTGATTGATTTTTGGCTGAGAAGTACAAATCTGTAAAAGGATAAAACGTATGCAATAAAAGGGCCCATAATCAGAGTGCGCCTGCTTTGTGTGTGCTGGCAGGATTTTCAGAGGCAGTCCCTGCAAGGCCTGTGTGGAGTTTCAAAATTGCCCACTCCCTATTACACAGCTCTCCCACCTCTCAGGAAGGCTGTGGTAACTCGTCTTAAGCCCAAGTTAAATGCAGCTATAGTCACCCACTTTATGAGCTTGGAAAAAAAAATTGGGGCCACCCCATGGTTCAGCGATAGCATTGTGTGCCGCTACGTAGGAGATCAGGGTTTGATTTCAGAGTCCGGCTTCCCAGACCGGCTGGGGATGCTGTGGAGGCAACAAGTACAGCTCCAAGAGGAGGAGGGGAGGGAGTCTCAGCTATTGTGCAACAGTGACACCTAGTGGTCAGGCTTAGGGTACAGGTGAACCAGGTTCTGGCTGATGTGATTATTGGACTAAATAGAAGAGGAGATAAAGGACAGGGGTTAAGATAAGGGAGGCGTTGGCCATCACGTAACAGTGACCCCTAGCAGCCAGACTCGGGGACCGCAACCAAATGCTCCAGAAGAAATGTGGCTGTGAGACTCCTGGCCAAGGATCGCCAATGCAATGGCCAGTTTAAAGGAAAGGCGCGGGATTATATGATAAGGGTAAAATATCCCAGGTGATTGCAAGCGAAGGCTTATGATGCTGGTTCTGACTGAGCTAGAAGAGCAAAGCAGAAAAAGAAAAACTACTGGACCAAAAAAAAAAAAAAAAAAAGGGAGAAGACACAAAGGTGGAGGATGATTCCAAAAGGAACTGGAAGCCCAAACAATAGCATATTTAGCATTTTTTTTTTTTTTTTAAAGTTTGACAATATACTAGAAGATATAAGAAAGCAAACAGCATTTTCACTCTACTACTACCAATATACATCAATGCACACGTATCATCTCCATGAACCGGTGGTATGATACCAATCCGGGAATATTTTCGCCTGCCTCAAGGGCGCACACATGCCGGGCATTGCCAACCCCTTACTCTTACAGTCACTGCATGACACTTACTGGCCACTTGGTGATTTCATCCTCCCAGATGTGCGGTGTGATGGAGGCCGGCTCCTCGCATGTCCTGTGGAAGAGAAAGAGAAAAAAAAAAAAGAAGACTAGGATGGTAGGTAATTTCTCTTCTAGTGTCTTAGGGAAGATAAGGCCATGACAGAAAGACCGAATGAATTCTTTGCTTCGATGTGTACTGAAGAGGATTATAGGGCAGGGGTGGGCAATTCTGGTCCATGAGGGCTGCAAGCCAGTTGGGTTTTCAGGATCTCTCTAATGAATATGCATGAAATAGTTTGCATACAACTGAGGCACAGGGCATGCAAATCTCCCTCGTGCATATTCATTAGGTATATCCTGAAAACCAGACTGGTTTACAGCCCCTCTGGGACCAGAATCACCCACCCCGATGTAGGGAGATACTTGGGCCAGGAACTATTTTTAATGTAATGGAAGATGTAATAAGCTAGGTTGACAAACTAAAGAGTAGCAAATTGCCCGGACCAGATGCCATACTGGATCAGACCAAGGGACCATCCAGCTCAGCACACCTGTTCCCAAAAGTGGCCAATCCAGGCTACAAGTAACTGGCAAAGTACCAAAACACTAAGTAGATCCCATGGTACTGATTCTATGTTGGTTTCAAGGACTCGTTCGTCATCTGCATGTCCTGAACACCAGACACCACTTCTAAAGCACCCAATATACATATATATAGTTGCACTGAAAAAGGTTCAGAGAAGGACGACCAAAATGATAAAAGGGATAGAATGGCTCTCTTACAAGCAGAGGCTAAAGAGTTTGGATCTGTTCACCTTGGAGAAGATACGATAGCTGTCTATAAATCATGAGTGGAATAGCACGGGTAAATATAAATCAGTTAATTTCTCTTTCAAAAAAATACAAAGATTAGAGGACACTCCATGAAATTAGCAAGTAGCACATTTAAAACAAATTTGAGAAAATTCTCACACTCAATAGTGCAATAAAAAAGCTCTGGAATTCATTATCAGAGGATGTGGTTAAGGGAGTTAGCATAGCTGGATTTAAGAAAAGGTTTGGACAAATTCCTGGAGGAGAGGTCAATAAAATTATTATCCAAGTAGACTTAAATAGCCACTACTTATCAATGTGCAATAGCTGCACGGGATCTATTTACTGTTTGGGACCTTGCCAGGTACTTGTGACGTGGATTGGCCACTACTGGAAAGATACTGAGCTTGATGGCCCCTCGGTCTGACCCAATAGGGCAAGTTCTTCTGATAAGGAGAAAGCTTGCAGGTGGTCATATTCTGTAGCTGGCAGCTGAAATGTATCCTTACTGTGGACAGAATAACCGAGCAGACTAGATGGGTGGATGGTCTTTTCTGCTATCATATACTGTGTTATTGTGCAGTCCCTCTCACTTTCCAGCATCAATTCCAACAGCTGGAACAAATGCCACACCACCACACATGTTAAAAGAAAAAAAAAAAAAAAAGGTACACTGTGGGCCAGGCAATATCTTAAATGTACATTTTTTCCCATTGCCAACTGGAAAAATTGTTTTAAAAACAAACATAGGCTTCTCCCATGAAGTGTCCTCAGAAACCCACACACAAAAATAAATAAATAAAATATTAGTTTCCTCCCACAAATCTTAATTTTTCTGTGTTGGTTATGTCATAATTGCACCACAGTCCCAAACATTTCTGGTCAAAAGAGCTCAGGAGAACAGCCCATAATACTGAGTTTCTGGCATATAAAACGGACACGGGGTAAGAAGGTCGTCACCTTGCTCTTTTCCATTTAGATAAAGCTATAAAACCACAGCTCTGGAGATGCTCTGCAGACGTCACACCATCATCCTCAGGGGCAGACTCACCTGGGATCCTGATTGCACACGGCACCAGATGTCCGTTTTTGATCACTAGATTCCTTCACGGGAGCATTGTGATCTGGCCACTTTATAAAAGTGGCTAATGTCTCCTGTAATTTCATGAAGGAAAAAAACAAGTTTCACCATCCGATTCTCTTTTTCACAGGGATGAAAGCTCAAAGATTGGGAGAGACACACTCTCCGACATCTTATTCTGCTCCCTCATGCGCACTGTTATTTAAGCACTTAAAGCAAATACTCTCACGACAAAACCAGCTTTCTGAGGGTCTCTCGCTACATGAAAATGTCAAATGTTTGTCCAGACTGCAGATATTACCCACTGAGCATTAGTCAAGAGTCAGGTAGCACAGTTAAGGCATGAAACTGTGAAACCTGGAATGAAAACCCAGGTTTGCACAGTTGCATGGACACCACATTCTTTGCTCAGACGTCTTCTCGGTGCCCTGTTGGGCCCGACGGAAGCTCGTCAACTCTCAAAGATCACCTTGGGTCTGAGCGAAGAGCTGCTGCTGTGTGCCCGGCTGCAGATCCGAGATCGGGCATGGGAAAAGGAAAACTCACCGAGCAGTCCCGTCTCTGCGTCTGGACGCAGCCAGACTTGTCGTTCTGGACGCAGCAGCCGGAGTTGCGCTCCCACTCTCGCTCCTTCTGGATTAGCTTCTCAATCTGCTGGTCCCTCCGAATGCAGGGGGAGAACTTTGCTCCCAAGTGAATTAATGCAATCTGAAAGCACAAAAAAAGGTAGTGACCCTTTTGTTCCTTGACACACCTGCTGCTCAGAACCAATGCTGTCACACATACCGATTCAGGTCTGGGGCAAGTTTACCATGGTTCTCGGGGAAGGGGGCTCTCTGCTTGGCAGAAGCCACACATAGATATAAGAATGGAAGAGAACAGACATATCAGAAAACTAAGAGGTTCTAGGACCGGACCAGTACCAAGAACTGGACTTTGGAGGGAGCACCAGTGTTAGGCAAAATGCAGAACTGGACTGAAGGGTCAGACTGGTCAGGAAGGAAGCAGTGAAGTGCACCAGCACGGACGTGATGATGCTTGCACAGTGTTTGGCTCTATAACATGCAGTCAGCCCCTAATTAACTCTGAGTTCTGCAATCAGGGACAGAACTGAAGGCATTCTAGTATGCTAAAGCCAGCCCATAAAAAGAAAAAAAATTGGATTCAAGGTCTCCTTCTTCATCTGCATGTCCTGAACACCAATCAGAAGCCACTTCTAAAGCACCCAATACTGTTTAAAAAAAATTGGCCCATTCTAGGGTGGACCAGTGGCAGTACTGTACATTACTATACAGAAGGTCCCTGGTTCAATCCCTGAAATGGGTTGTCTTCTCGCCTGATCGGCTGTGGATGCTGTAGGAGTCATCACCAGTCAAGGGTTGACACCTTGTGGCTGGATTCAGAGCCCTAGTGCATGGCCCTTGATCCAGGAGCATTGATGTAAGACCAGGTACATGGAGTGGAATATAAAAATTCTCAGGCAGCTGTGCTTGAAGGTCTCAGATTTCAGCCCTGGTCCCAAATGAGCTGGAAACCCACAGGAGCAGGAGGAAAACTGCCAGGTGAAGTTAAAAAAAAAAAAAAAAAAAAGTTTGTCTCAATATGAGCATACTCCTTACCGAACTTGGGCCCATCCAGAAGTTCTCTTGCTGGATGTATTTAACGCTTTCGTAAACGCCTTTATTTCGGAGCACCTGAGGACACGAACAGAAATATGAAATCCATGCAGAAAACCACCACGCACATGGTCCCAAGGAAGGGCATTAGGAAATCCGCAGCTGCACCGGATTGTAAGAGAAGGGCGGCAGACAGACATTGCACAACAGAGGGCAGAGCCAACTGATCCCATGCACCCCAATTTAGAATACAGTTAACGTTCGCGTTCATCTATTTTTAGTGCATTCAGTAGAATTTTTCTTTTATACCATTTCCTATCTGTGAACATAACATTAACTCAACTGACAATAAACTACTGCAATATTGTACAACAAAAAAAAGGTTGTAATTATGGCACCTGAGACACACCATGGTTTCCAAAATTTCCTGAAAATCTCCAAATTTCTCCAAGTTTACTGATATATGAAGTATGCATAGAGTGATGAGGCAGGCAGTAAGTTACCCAACTAAAGATATCTGGGTAGCTTCAGCCAGACTTCCCTGGCTAGGATTTAAATTATCCAGATAATACGGAATATCACTACTTCCCAGCTAAATTTAAACCATGCACTTAGGAATGGACCCCCACCATCACTCTGCCTCTCTTTACGTGATTAAATTGTGTTGGTTGGTGGAACAGGAAATTGAAATTTTGGGGTTTGTCTGGGTAACTTAAAATTTACCAGACAAAAAAAACAAATTCTCTCAGTATTGATTTCATAGCCTTTTAATGTCTTCAGACATCCAAATAATTCCCAGGTTTAAAAAAAAAAAACACCAGGACTCGAGAATCTACGAGTTGCATCCTCTTGGATCTGGAGGCTTTCCTGAAGCAGGAGACCTTAGGGAGAGGGAACTGAAGGTAAGGAGCGGCCAAGGCTCTGAGCTAGTGGGTGGATGCCACTCTTGGTCACACTCACCAGCTCCGCCGTCACGTGCTGCGTGAATCCAATAGGTGCAAAGCCATACGTGCCAATAGCTAGCAGCGTGATCACTACATGCACAAAAGTGATCCAGTATGTGAAATAAGGCCTATGAGGAGAGAAAGAGAGATTTAGACACAGGCCACAAGCCAAAAGAAGGGGGACAGCTACAGCAAAAAGTGACTGGACATAAACTTTCTGCATTCATGATGATGCCTCCCAAGGACTGGGAGATTATAGGTCGTTGCTGGAACTTAATTAAAATGTATTCTCTTCCAAAGTCTGCTCAAATGTTTTTGCTAATCATATGATCCAATAAACCCATCAATGTCACAGCATTAAAAACAGACCCAAAAAAACATGCATTCTATTGCTAGAATGTCTGCAACCAGGGTTCAGAACCAAAGAACAATACCAGGGAAAACCAAGTGTTTTGCTAAAATCTGGGGGAGGATGGCAAAGGGAAAAAAAAAAGTGTACAGAGAATTTGTATTTTCAATGCATCTTTCCAAAGATTTCATTTCCACTCATTTTGTACGTGGAATAACGAAAGTTAACCCTGAACTTCCAAACACTGCAGGATTTCACTTCACTCAGGGCGTTTCTCTGTAACACACGCGTATAGCGTATGGGATGCTTGCATTACCGAAACCAGTTGTTAGTCCCATTCCAGTAGCTCATCAACACCCTGCACCCTCCTACTCAAGGTCCCTGGTTCAATTCCCCCCCCCCCCCCCAACGAGTTGGATCTTCCGCATCCCAGGTCAGATGGGGATGCTGCGGAAGCTTTGCATCAGAACTGTAATTTTACCAAAACATTACGAAGCCTAGCTGCAAGCTGTAAAGCGAATCCTTTTCAGTGAGCATCAGAAAGCTAATGCTCTTGGACCTGCAGCTTCAGACAAGTATCTGGGGTCCTTGCAAAAAAACAAAAAAAAAAAAAAACCAAAACCAAAACCAAACCAAAACAAAACAAAAACAACCAAAAAACAAAACAAAACAAATCAAACCCAAGAAAACATACATAGCTTTACAAAAGCAATGCTCGGGGGTCCAGAAACATCTGCCATTCAACTGTAAGCAGCTCTCTCTTGCTTTATAGACCTCAGCACAAACACTCTTGCAGCAGGGGACTCTGCGCTGGCCTAGCCTGGCAACCCTGGGATCTGCAGGGGCCACCCGTCCCCCCATGCCTCTGAGGCATGCTAGCGAGGGCAGGGGGGGGCCTCACCTGTGGCTGTCAATGTGCTCCAGCTTGGTTTGTACCACGCTGCTGATACTCCGCCGGTACGTGCGGTTCAGCCAGTTTCCCACCATTCCCAGCCCGTAATGCCGCTTCTTCCGGTCAAAGGCAAAGTGTCGCACTTGGGAGGCGATGCGCTTTCCCCTCCTGGGGGCTGCCACAGCCGACATCGGGGTCTTCACAGCTTCTTTCCTAGAGGGGGTGGGGGGGGGGGGCAGGACAGAACATCAGCTCCAATCTTTTTCCCCGAAGAGATGGATTAAACTGGAAATCCACCAAGATAAATCATCTTTACATTTCATTACCTAAGGTTCCAAGAAGATCTGAGGCTGGAGAGCTGAATTTAGTATTAAAGTGACAAGATAATTATATCTCTCTCTCGATAGATAGATATCCATATCTCTATCCAGGGCTAAAAGCATGATAGATATAGAAAGTGAAAAATGTCTCTTCAGCTGGGCCTATTACTTTCACGCTCATTTGGGAGCCCGACGTGCGAAGCTGCACTAATGCGTTAAAACGCTTTAGCGCAGCACAAAAGCCAACATGCTCAATTTGCATGTGCCGCGCATTGGGGCGGATTTACGCGTGCAGGGCCCTCGCGCACCTATTTTGCATAGGCTGCTGACGCACGTAAGTCCCGGGGTTTTTTAAAAGGGCGGAAGGGGGCGTGGCCGAATGACCCAGCGTTTCGGGGGCGTGACGCAGCGTTTTGGGGGCGGCGACGCGGGCGTGGTTTCAGCCCGGGGGCATTCTGGGGGCGTGGCCGCGGCCTCCGGACCAGCCCTCGGTACCGGAACACAGAGCGGGGCAGCTGGCCGACGCGCGCAGATTTACGTCTGCTTTTCGCAGGCGTAAATCGTGGAATAAAGGTAAGGGCGGGGTGGGTTAGGTAGGGGAAGGGAGGGGGAAGGGAAGGCGGGGGGAGGGCAAAGGAAAGTTCCCTCCGAGGCCGCTCCGAAATCGGAGCGGCCTCGGAGGGAACAGGCAGCGCGCGCTGGGCTCGGCGCGCGCAGGTTGCACAAATGTGCACCCCCTTGCGCGCGCCGACCCCGGATTTTATAAGATAAGCGAGGCTACGCGCGTATCTTATAAAATCCAGCGTACTTTTGTTTGCGCCTGGTGCGCAAACAAAAGTACGCGATCTCGCAATTTTTTAAAATCTACCCTATTATTTCCTGGCTGTGCAACGTGGGTGATGAGCTGCAAAAGCAGACGGGTGGTATAAACAGAACACCACAGCCTGCCTTCAACTTCACAAGCTGCATTATTCCAGTAAAAGTTAAGCTAAGCACGCCTCTTGAGTCATGGGTCAAACTCTCCTCTGGGAGCTACAGCGAACTAACGCGCAATACTGATGCTCCGCAGACGCCAGTTAAAGGAGCCTCAAGTGTTACTAAAACAAGTGTCCATGGGGAGCGTGGGGTAACTAGCCTACCTTACCCGACCCCCCACCATTTCATAAATTTTAAGGGTGCCCTTTTCAAGCCCCACTTACTTGTAAAGATTTCCCTCTTGGGGAAGCCTCCACGTCGCCCCCTAGTGTTGACCTGCTGCTGAAGGGGCAGGAGTGATTCCCATTCCTTCTCCATGGAAAATAATCCACATAAACTTGAAAATGCAAAGCTAAGACTATTACTTTTCTTCCCCTCCCCCCCCCCCCCCCTCGCTGAGGTTGCCGCCTCCAATTATGTGTGCGCACTTTCAGAAGGGTTATGGGTGGGCAATCTTCAGACGGGCCCACTTTTACCCGGCTCGATGGCTTTTGAAAATTGCCCTGTCCATGCGATTATTGCCAAGTCTTCTTGTTTTGAAAAGCTTTTTAATAAATACCTATTAAACTGTGCTCCGTTTCTTAACCGGAGCCCAATATGTTTTCTGTTGCACGGTCACAAAGTGTAGGCCCAGCTGGATGCAGATGGTGGGAGTGCAGCTTGGATTAAAGTAAAAGGACCCTTCAGAGATAAAGTAACTGCAGGGACTCTGCTGAGGAGGATAAGTCAGGATAAGTCAGGTCATAAGTCAGGATGGCCAGGCCATTTTCACCAGTAAACTATGTAAACACCACACGAAAGCTGGAGAGCAAGTACTTGTGGAAGCTTGACAAGTGTCTACAGAGCCAAATCCAGAGCGCGCGCAAGAATTTAATAAAAGAAAAACAAAAATTAGAGCTGCTTATGTTAGTATGTTCTTCCTCTCTGGCAAGCTGGGATCTCAAAAAAGGTTTTGGAAATTTGAATGTAGCACTCTACTCCAAAACTGCACCACACACACACACATTCTCTGTCTCACATATATATGCATTTACTTGAAATATGTATATATAACACACACTGTATGTTATATATCAAGTTACAAAATAAGCCCCCAGTACTGATACAGAATCCATACTCACAGCAAAGGTGGGGGCATATCCCGGGCATGGGCATCGTCGGGGTGAGGAAGGTGCCGGAAATATGCGGCCGAGAGGGGCGGTGACTCAAACACGTCGTCCGTCATGGAGAACATCTCATCATGCATATCCACCTGTATGGCAGAGAGAAAGCAGGGCCCGTGTCACACTATCTGCCGGGGAGAAAAAAAAAAGACGCAGTGCCATCGGAGAGGACTCGTTCGTTAACATCAGACACCCAGATGAATTCAGATCACTGTGGTTGAGGCCAATAGCCAGGCAGATCAAAAAGAGCCCCCAGCCAGTATGAACCCAGGGAACACTGCAGAATCTTGCGCATAGCTTCAAATCAGACTGGTTGAGTTGCTACCCCATCCAATCTAATCTCTAGGTGCAACAGCAATAAATGATTCAGAGATGGAAACAGTCTGATGTTGTCTGCTCTAGACCACTTGGCCCGCCCTGCGTGTTTACTGTGGTCCCTTTGCGTCTGTCCCATGCTTGCTTGAATTCCACTCATAGGTTTTGCTTCCTATCACTTGCCCTAGAAGTCTATTCCCAGCATCCATTGCCCTCTAAGAAAAAAAAAAAGGTTTTCTTGCAGTCTTTTTGGGCCTCCTCCCTCCTTCCAGCTTTATATGATGACCCTTTGCCACTGAGGTTTTCATTTTATGGAAAATGCTTCCTTCTGGTGCCTCACTAAAGCCTGCTAGATAGTGATATCACCACATCTCCCATGGCTGCTCCTTGGTGCTATGTATGGTTTGAAGTGCAGACCACATGCCACTTCCTTTGTATCGCCACCACTTTAACAATGCTTCTCTGTATATGTGATCTCCACAGCTGTGAACAGTTTTCAAGGTGTAAAGACATGTAAAGAGGTAATATTTCATTTTACTAGTGATACCTCTCTTTTACATACCCAATTATATTATAAGCTGGCCCTGAATATAAAAGATAACGCGCATATTAGCGTCAATATGGAAAATAATAAGAAGTACCCATGCTGATGCCACTGTCTCCTTCCCCCACAAAGTCTGGCGCTCCACCTATACTTCCTTCCCCTGTAGGGCCTGGTGGTGTGCCAGTAACAACAGTGGCTTTTGGAAGTGGCGAGCACAGGATTATTTGCGTCTTTTCCAGCCGACGTGTAGTAGGAATGCCAGGATCATAGGAACATCGGAAATGCCACACTGGGTCAGACCAAGAGTCCATCAAGCCCAGTATCCTGGCCAATCCAGATCACAAGTACCTGGCAAGCTCCAAAACAGAAAATAGAGCCCATGCTGCTAATGCCCAGGGATAAGTAGTGGCTTTCCCCAAAGTCTACCCGGTTAATAACAGTTTATGAACTTCTCCAGGAACTTAGTCTAGCTGGAATCTGAAAAGCTTTTGATAACTGCCTTTACCATATCCTTCAGCAAAGAATTCCAGATATTAACCGTGTATCACGTGAAAAGAATTTTCTCCGATTTGTTTTAAATGTACTACTGACTAACTTCATGGAATGTCCCCATGTCTTTGTATTTATTTGAAAGAGTAAACCAATTTACATTTACCTCTTCTATTTCACTCATCATTTTGTAGACCACCATCATAATCTATTCTCCACCACCACCCCCCAGCCACCATCTCCAATTTCCTTAGCCTTTCCTCTTAGGGGAGCAATTCTATTCCCTTTCTCATTTTGGTTGCCCTTCTCTGTACTTCTTCCAGTTCTGCTCTATCTTTTTAAGTTGTGTCAACCAGAATTGCATGCCATACTCTAGATGCAGTCTCACCATGAAGATATACAGAGGTATTATGACATACTCTGTTTTATTCTCCACTCCTTTCCCAATAATTCCTAACATTCAGGCCGATTCAGTAAATGTTGCGCTCTCCCGGCGCATGCACAGGCCACTCTCCTGTGCGCGTGATTCAGGGGGGAAGAATATGCTAATGAGGGCCCACAGTAAAAAGAGGTGCTAGGGGCACTAGCGCGTCCCTAGCACCTCCTTTTTGACAGGAGCGGCGGCTGTCAGCGGGTTTGATAGCCGAAGCTCAATTTTGCTGGCATCGGTTCTTGGACCCGCTGACAGCTACGGGTTTGGAAAACGGACGCCGGTATAATCCGAGCGTCTGTCTTCCGACCCGCGGGCCAATTTAAATTTTTTTTTTTACATTTTGGGGCCTCTGACTTAATATCGCTATGATATTAAGTCGGAGTGTACAGAAAAGCAGTTTTTACTGCTTTTCTGTACACTTTCCCGGTGCCAGCAGAAATTAACGCCAGCCTTTGGGCAGGCGTTAATTTCTGAAAGTAAAATGTGCGGCTTGGCTGCACATTTTACTTTCTGTATCGCGCAGGAATAACTAATAGCGCCCGCAACATGCATTTGCATGTTGCGGGCGCTATTAGTTTCGGGGGGGGGGGGGGGCTGGACACGCGTTTTCAAAGCGCTATTACCCCTAACTGTATAAGGAGTAAAGCTAGCGCTTTGAAAACGCGCGTCCAAACGCGGGCTAACAGTGCGCTCCAACGGAGGATTTCAACGTATTGTCCATGATGATGCCCGGATCCAGCAGCGAGGAGCATGGTGGTTGGACGAGCTTGGCTCCAATTGCAATATCAAAGGTAGGCTTTCTGCCACATGAAATAACTTAAAAAAAAACCAAAAACCCAACCCTTCTCTCATAAAATCTAGCCAATGTAGGATTAGTCTTCTCAAGAGCTTTTCCACATTAACTTGTTAACCTTGAGGTCATCAGGGACAATGACCAATGACTCCCAGTTCTCTTTCCCCCTCTTATATACCGGAGATGTGGAAGAACAAAGGATGAGAGAAAAAGAAGTGTAAAGGCCACATTCCAAGCAAGAGCAGCAAAGCAAAGAAGCAAGCCAGCAAGAACAGAAGAGTCCAGAAAACAAGTTCAGTGGGGCCAAGAGCCCTGTGCCATGTCGACGCATACAGCAAAGCACATTAAATCATACAGAATGAGGGAAATCCGTGGAACCATGCTTGCCTTACTAAAGAATGAGGAATCTAAGGTGTCCACCGCGTCCACTGCGTCCTCGTCCATGAAACTGGGATACACGAAGCTCCTCTTCTGCGTCTTCCATTTCGGGTGAGGTGTTGCCAGCACGGGGCGCCCCTTCGCAGGGAAGAAAGAGCCCACTTTACATTATTCAGCTGAACATTCCTACAGCGAGACCAATCTAAAGACGGGCGTCATTCATACACAATCATTTAGCCCTCTTTGGGATGTGGGGGGGGGGGGGGGTGGTGGTGGGGAAGGGGGACATCTTTCATCAAACTTGGATAAAGCTAACTACTGAGCATTAAGGGGGTAATAAATAAATATATATATATATATATATGTTTTGGTTTTGTTTTTTTTTTAACATTGCACGTCTGTATTGCCAGCCATCTTAAGTTACTCTGAAAATCAGTGTATCCCACCAAATCTCCTAGCAAAAAAGTTACATATGCTAAAACATGCACATAAAATGTTTTCCCTGAAAATATATGTGCACACTTTAAAATTAAAAAAAAAAAAAAAAAAAAGAGTGTGTGGAAGTCCAAACCCCTTTCCCCAATTGTTTCCAGGAACGCCTCCGCTCAGCCTGGATGACATTACCCGTGAACATGACCAATGCGTGCCCATTCGCCCGTATAATTGGGTGGGCAGTTTCACAGAAAGCCCATTCCTGAGGGTAAGCACCGCTTTGCCCATGGAAATGCTTTTGAAATGCACCAAACCAAGCGTGTTACCGAGCACTAACTTTAATAATGGAGGCAGCGGCCCTGAAGCTCATGTGCGCCACAGACTCCCTCTTGCGCCGGGGAAAACGGGTATATCCAGACCGCACGCTCTGGAACGAAGCCAAGGAGATGACCCCAGGAGTAACAGGGGGTAGAACAGGGTGAGGCGTCCGAGGTCGATCCACATCATCTGGATGCCGAAATGCCCGACCTCTGGCCAAAGGGTCCACAATCTTTCAAAACAGAAACAAAAAAAAAGAGGAGAGAAAAATACATAATGTTACTTTTATTATGAATGAGAACCACCAACACACAACAAAGTTAGAACGAAAGTCGGAGGATGGACCAAGAACGTGGCATGAAAAAGGTGACAGATGTACGTGAAGATGGGAGGAAAAACAGACAGAAAATCGTGACTGGACAGAAGCGTCTGGTCACATGAAGTTTGAATGCCATTTAACGTCAACAAAGAGGGGCCCGACTGCTACAGAAGGGGGCAGAAGCTCTACCTTGGGCAGCTTGCACGTGGCGGGAGACTCCGAGGCTTGGAAGGATGGAGTCTCTTGGCTGGGCAGCTCTGCATCCCGCTGGTACTGGGCCTTGAGTTTTCCGTACCTCTGGCTGCAATGCTGCAGACTCTTGCGTTGCCAGTGCTGTCGCTTTCCCTCCCAGTCATTGCTGACGCCGAACCACTTCTCAGTTTCCCTGGGGGGGGGGGGGGGAGAAAGCAAAGCGCACGCAGCTGACCAATAATGAAACTCCGCATTTATTTATGCACGTTGCAGCACGTGAATTAAACTTCTGCCTAGAACAGAAGTCCAGCAATAAGCGGAATATAAATTGTCAATAACTAAAGCATCAGAGCCCGCGGTTTCCTGTGGCAGATTTTTAAAAGATTCTGCAGCAATTTGTGTGGCGAAATGTGTATACATTTTGCATAAATTTGTAATTTAAATGCATTTTTTTTAAAACTTTATAAAAATAAAAGTTGTCTAATATTTAGGACATTAATGTTTTTCTTTGGTAGAGGGAAAGGGATCTGGGGCTGGGGAGAGAGGAGATCACAGATGGGGGAAATGAAGGAAGGAAGGTTAGGCAGGAGGGGGTAGAGGAATCTGGGATAGTAGAGGATAGAGGCACAGAGGGAGGAGAGGATGAAGGACCCAGAGAGGATTAGAAAAGGGAATGATAGAAGGGAAGAGGGATCAGGAATGCTTTGGATGAGGAGAGCTGGGAAGAAAGGGAGGATTGGAGATAGGAGTGAAAAAGAGGAAAGACTGTGGATGGGGAGGAGGAAGGCAAACCTGAGATCTGAGGGAGGGGGGCTGGGGCACTTCCTTCTCCTCCCTATAGGTTTCAGTCCCCTCCTTCACTCAGATTTCAGCACCTCCTTCTCCTCCATCCCTGAGTTACATAGAGAAAACAAGGGTAGTGTCCCTCCCCCTTCCCTGGCCCCAGCTCTGCTCCCCCTCTTGCCTATTCTCTATCATCCTTGCCACCTCATAGTCTCTTCTCTTTTCCAGCCCAGTTATTTTATTTTCCCCCTTCCACCTGCTCATACATACACCCCCCATCCACTCTTCCAGCATTTTTCCCACAACTCCCGATTCCCCTGTTCCCTACCACACATTCACCTTCGCTCCAATCCTGCCACCATACATTGTGTCTCCCAGCCCCTTTCCAATCACCCCTCCAAAATCTCTATCAATCCCATCTTCTCTTCCCTTATCTGCCTAGCCTCTCCCATCGCCTTCCCCTTATCCCATTTCACTTAAAACTTTTCCCCCCTTATTCATCTCCCAGCTTCCTCATGTCTCCATCCTATTCCACAAACCTCCCCTCATTTCCCCCTCATTTCACACAAGCTCTCTTTCCCCTTTATTCCCCCCTCCTGTTCAACACAACCTCCCCCCCCCCCCCCATTTTACAAGCCTCCCCCCCCCTTAACCAACCTCTGATTCCCCCCCCCCCCCCCCCGGAAAAGCGCTGGTCAGGCTGTACAGAGGTGGTGGTGGTGAATAGCAGCGCTCTCCTCCTCCTCTACTGGCCGGGCCGAACCACATAAATATATAAATACACACACGCCACATAGCAACACCTATGCAAATGTTGATGGAAAAGTTCATAGGCTGAGAAGCTAACACAAAGTTATACAGAAAAAACGCACTAATAAGAGTCTAAGCTTAATATCTGGAGACCACCGAAAAACAAGAAGGTTCATCTAGATAGTTCCCTCCTTCTAGAGTTTCAAGACACCTGTTCCCCTCACCATGCACCCTCCCAATTAAAAAGTTTTATCTAGCCATAATCAACAGCTTTTTAAAATACTTTTCCCCCCAACTCCAAGCGAGCGAGTTATACGTAGAAGTTCAGAGCACACTTTAAAAAGGACCTTAGGGTGGTTCAGACTACCTCGAACATCTCTCTTTTACATTTATATACCACCTTCCTCGGATTAGACTCAAACCAGCTCATATGCATTTTGTTGGAAAAGCAGGATGAAAAAAAAAAAAAAAAAGACTATGGGACTGGGTTACAACATCTGGACTTCTGAATTCCTGACATATGGTATGAGGAAGAAAGACTTGATTCTCTCTGAAAAACTTATTTTATTTTATTTTTTTTTAAGTTGCTATTCACAGTTCTTCCTTAACATCCTACCACACTTAAATAACTTATGTTACTAAAGCCACACAGAATACTTACAGGCATCCAGGCATTGGCGTGATTGGAGGAAGAAAAAAAAGAAAAAAAAAGCCAGATGCAGAAGAAAGAGAAAGCAAAGTAGATAAAGAAAAAGGGGAGTTGAGAGAGCTGAAGAGAAGAAATCCCAAGGGCAGATCAGGATAGCAGAAGTTGGAATAAGGAAAAAAAAGACTATAGAGACAGACAACATGTAAAAGCCTCTTTAAAACAAAACTTCTTTGGTTGGGACTAGGGTAGCTCCATGCCTTGTGTATCCAGCCTCACTTACTCATCTAGGATGAGAGATCGCCGTCTCCGCTTGGCCACGCCCCCTTAACATTCTAGGCCTCATGGACTCAAAAAATAAAAAAGTGAACTGTATCGCAGCTGTGCGGCTGGAGTTCGCTGCAGGGCAGGAGAAGAGGCATGGTAAACGGTTCTTGTATTTCATGATGTAGCAGGGTTACACATTCCCCAAATGAGAAATGAGGCGGCCCCGACATGCCGCCTCCCACACTGCTATCTCATACTTAAAGCTCAGCCCTGGGAACCCATGCTGTAATACAATAAGTGTTAACCCCGAGGCTCATCTTCTGTCTGGACATGTTTATGCTAACCTCACGGACTTGGATACATTCCATCTTCTCCGCTTCCACTGCTGCATCACCCCCCCACAAGCTCGCAATTTCAGCCTGGCACCCTGCATACCCCAGCTCTCCCAACTCGGATAAAAGTCTGCACGTTATTCTACAAGCCATGCACTTTTTATCCACAAGGAAGAGACTGTTAGGTTGCAGGAAGAAAATATCACACGTAGACTGCATTTTCAAACCTACTGGCTGCCAGTAAAGTGGAGGCTGCAGTTGAAGATTTTAACTATTGCACATAAGCTTTTATATAGTGATGATAGATTATGATCGAAAGAACCAAGCAAGATAATTAGGTCCTCAGATGCCTATTTGTTATCAATTCCAGCTACAAAGGATTACACTTTACAAATGACAAAAAAAAACATAAGCATTTGCCATGCTGGGTCAGACGGAGGGTCCATCAAGCCCAGTACCCTGTTTTCAACAGTGGCCAATCCAGGTCACAGGTACCTGGTAAAATCCCCATGCTGCTATTGTGCAGAGATAAGTAGTGGTTATTCTTTAAGTCTAGCTGGTTAACAACAGTTTATGGACTTCTCCTCCAGGAACATATCCAAGCTTTTTTAAACCCAGCTACGCTAATTGTCTTAACCGCATCCTCCAGCAATGAATTCCAGAGCTTAATTTTGTGTTGAATTATAAACAATTTTCTCTGATTTATTTTTATTGTGCTACTTATAGATTCATGGAGCATCCCCTGGCCTTTGATTTTTTGAAAGAATAACCAATTTAAATTTAACCCATTCTATTCCACTCATGATTTTATAGACCTCTATCATATGCTCCCTCAGCCAACTCTTCTCTAAGCTGAACAGCCCTAACTTCTTTAGCTTGAGCTGTTCCATCCTCTAACATTTTTGTCACCCTTGTCTGAACCTTTTCCAGTGCAACTATATCTTTTTTAAGATGCAGCGACCAGAACTGCACACAGTCTCACCATGGAGCGATACAGAGGCATTATGACATTTGCTGTTTTATTCTCCATTTCTTTCCTAATAATTCCTAACATTGTTTGCTTTTTTGACTGCCACCGCACACCGAAGCAACGATTTTAGAGCATTGTCAACTAAAACGCTTCTAAGGTCAACTAGTACCTTCTAATATGGAACCTAACATCTTGTAGCTACAGTGTGGGTTACTTATCCTCAAGTGCATCACTTTGCACTTGTCCACATTAAATTTCATCTATTTAAAAATGTCCAGTCTTCCAGTTTCAAAAGGTCCTACTACAATTTAACAACTCAGAATAATTGTGTTGTCTGCAAATGTGATCATCTCACTCATTGTTCCCCTGTCCAGATCATGTACAAATATATTAAAAAGCACTGGTCCCAGTAGAGATCCATGAGGCACTTCACTGTTTAAACTTTCTCCACTGAAAAAATTGACCATTTAGTCCTACTCTGCTTTCTATCTTCTAACTAGTTTGCAATCCACAATAGGACATTGCCTCCTATTCTGTTACTTTTTAATTTCTCAAGTCTCTCTTGGGGCACCTTGTCAAATGCCTTCTGAAAATCCAAATATACTATATCCACCGGCTCATCATTATCTACATGTTTATTAACTCCTCAAAAAAATGTAGCAGAATGGTGAGGCAAGATTTACCTTGTGCGAAGCCATGCTGGCAGTGTCCCATTAAACCATGTCTATTTGTTCTGCAATTTTGTTCATTAGAATAGTTTCCACAATTTTTTCCAGCATTGAAGTTAGGCTCACCAGACTATAGTTTCCTGGACCGCCCGGAAGCCTTTTTTAAAGATCAGGTTACATTGGCCATCTTCCAGGAACGATGGACAATCCCAAAGATAGGCTACAGATTAACAGTAACAGACCTGAAATTTCATTTTTGAGTTTTCAGAATTCTGGGGTGTATGCCACCTGGTCCAGGCAATTTGCAACTCTTTAGTTTGTCAATCCGCCTTATTACACTTTCTGATTTATATAAGTTCTTCTGAATCATCACCAATTAATATAGTTTCTGGCACAGCTCTCTCTCCAACATCCTCTTCAGTAAACACTGAAGCAAAGAATTCATTCCGTCTTTCCATGATGGCCTTATAATCTTCCCTAGTACCCCTTTAACCCTTGATCATCTAACAGTCCCAATCAACTCCCTCACAGGCTTCCTGCTTCGGATATATTTTTATAAGTTTTTATTATGAGTTTTTGCTTCTAAAGCCAGCTTCTTTTCAAATGTTCTTTTAGCCCGCTTTATCAATGTTTCACATCTAACTTGTCAATGCTTAGGAGTCAAACTGATCATCTGTGACAGCATGCAAAATACAATCTTTGTCATGAATTTATTTGTATTTTATTTTTATTATGAATATTGCTTTGTGAACCAGTTCCCTTGTGGATCCTTTTTCCAATTTTTGAAACACGTTCTTTTGGCTAAAGTAGCCTCTTTCACTTCACCTTTTAACCATGCTGGCAGTCATTTGGCCTTCCTTCCACTTTTGTATTTATTTTTTTTTTTTAATGCATGCAAAACATCTGGATTGGTCTTCCAAGACAGTATTTTTAAACACTGATCATGCCAGAGCAATGTCTTAACCTTTGTAGCTGCACTTTTCAGTTTTATTTTCTAATTACTTTCCTCATTTTATCAATCTCCCTTTTGAAAGTTTAATGCTAGAGTTGTAGATTTACTTAATGTCCTTCCATTAAGTCGGATTTGAACACACTATGATCGCTGTTGCTGAGCAACCCCACCACCGTTACCTCTCACACCAAATCCTGCATTCCGCTAAGAATTAGGTCTAAAATAGCTCCCTTTCTCATCGGCTCCTGGACCAACTGCACCATGTAGCAGTCATTTATTTCATCTAGAAACTACCTCCCTGGCATGTCCTGATGTGACATTTACCCAGTCAATATTGGGGTAACTGAAGTCTCATCAAGGAAAATACAATGTATCACAATTTTTTGTTTTTTAGGTACTATAATTTTTAACTTTGTATTTCCACACAAATCATTTATGAATTTGGGACCTTCATAACACCCACGGTGCTGCAAGTATATACTTGTATTTCATACCTGTCATGAAATGGTGGCAGGTCCGAACTATTCGGAGGGACCTCTATAAAATCATCACATATAAGAATCTAGAGATTTCCCCGCAGCAGCACCCTGTGAAGTATCTGGAGGTGTGCCGGGCAGAGTGAGTCAGCACGAGACGTCCCTGAAGCAGCGGCTCGTGAAACGCGCGCGTCAAAGGACCCTTGACTTTGATACAGTCTCAAAGAACAAAGGGAAGTACAATTCTTTGAGTTTTAAGAAAAATGTAAAAAAAAAGTTAAAAATTACTTTGCAAAAGTTGTACCAATGGACCTATGATTAAAAAGGACCCACACAGGTGTGAAATACAAGTATATACTTGCAGCACACTGTGGGTGTTATGAAGGTCCCAAATTCATAAACGATTTGTGTGGAAATACCAAGTTAAAAATTATAGTACCTAAAAAACAAAAAATTGTGATACAACATATTTTCCTTGATGTTATTCAGATCGTTGTTCTGTGGATAAATAGACACGTTTTTCTATCGGTAACTGAAGTCTCCCATTATTACTTACTGCCAAATTTGTTAGCTTCCCATTATCTGTTCATTTTGGCCAAGTAGTGGATGGTAGTATACCCCCATCGCTACACTCTTCCCCAGTACATGTGGAATTTCCACCCATACGGATTCTACTTGTATTTGATCTCTTGCCATCCCTAACAAAGCACATACCCCCCACCCAAGTTGATCCACCCTATCATTATGATATAATTTGTACCCCAATATAGCAGCGTTCTGTTGGTTATCCTCTTTCCACAAGGTCTCAGATGCAATTATGTCCACCTCTTCATTCAGTGCTATACTTTCTAGTTCTTCCATTTTACTTTTTAGATTTCTGTCATTAGCACACAGACATTTTAAAGTATGTTTATTGGTATTAATCTACTTATCACATGACAAGGGTATTTTGGAATCTGTTAACTCAGGTGGTTCTTTACTGATAGGTATATGGGCTACTACTGCTTTTATTGGAACCCCTCTATCAGGACATACTAACTCTGCTGTTATTTTAGTATCCTTTGAAAATACCTCGCTCCAAACCATATGCTTCTAAGTTCTGAGTAACTGTGCTTTCCCCCTTGTTCTAGTTTAAAAGCTGCTCTCTCCCCCCCTTTTTGAAGGTTAGCACCAGCAGCCTGGTTCCACCCTGGTTAAGGTGGAGCCATCTTTTCAAAAACAGGCTCTCCCTTCTCCAGAAATGTTCCCCAGGTCCTAACAAAACTAAAGTCCTCTTCCTTGCACCATTGTCTCATCCACACAGTGAGATTCCAGAGTTCTGCCTGCCTCTGGGATCCTACACATGGAACATGTCAGAAAATGCTACCCTGGAGGTTCTGGTTTTAACTTTCTACCTAAGAGCCTAAATTTGGCTTCCAGAACTTCTTTCCCACTCCTTCCTATGTCGTTGGTACAAACATTGGGGAATGTCTGTTGCGTGAGCTGCATCAGGGTTTTGGGGGAAACAGTTAAAGGTGAGGAATAGCCTAGAGCCATGGGCTGCCAACCAGGGAAGCCAGGGTTCAAACCCCATTTTCACTCCCTGTGACCTTGAGCAAGTCACTTCACTCTCCATTACTTCAGGACTCAGTACCTGATTAACTAAGGGATTTCCCCCAGACACAAAATGGGAGAAAAAAAGCATTAATGACTCTGGCCCTTAGATGGTAAGCCCTCAGGGGATAGTGACATGCCTAGAGTTCTGAATGTAATTCACTTTGAAGTGCCTGAAAAGCAGAAAATAAATCAAAATACTTAAGCAGTTCTGAGATTTTAAAATGTTTTATTTTGATTTAATGTGATATTTTAAGTTTTATTTATAATCTGCACTGGGCTTGCCATGGAAGATGCGGAATATAAAAATTGTTAAAATTCTACTTGCACAAAAAAGCAGGAGCGAGTGACTGCATGTAGTTTCTACTCACAGAAATTTCTAAAGTACAGATTGAAAAACCCACAGATTAAAAAAAAAAAAACCCCAAAACCAAAAACATCCAAAACAAAACAAGAGAGGTGGATGGTGGACCTGGTCTTTGCCCCAAGGCAGTCAAAGAACAGTCCACTCCATGATAGACACAGATTTTATAAAAGTGGATCTCTATTTAAACTACTTTTGTCCCAGATAGTCCAAGCTTTGCCCCCAGAGGTTACCAATCCTAATTACCTGGTACATATCCTTTATCAACCAATGGCTACATTTTTTTAATCAAATAATCGTTAAGGATAACTCTGGACTCTAAAAAGGAACAAAAACAGTTTTCCAGCATTTATCTATTTAATTTTTTTTATTTTTAACTGTGCTACAATTCTTTGATCTATTTGTTTTGGCACGAATTTAGTTGGTATATAGGATAGACTGCAATATTATTAAAGCATTATGGTGCACGATTATGTCAGAGATAGGAAAAGTTCTGTTACAAGATATTTTTGGGATAATAGAATATTACATTTCAAGTTCTTCTCAACATGTGTCAGGGAAAATAAGGCAAGGCAATCTCTCACCCTCCCACAGATGCCTCATGAATGCATCCCAGAAGCCAAAGGTCACTAGAACCTTCCAGGAATAACTCCCCTCACTGACCTAGCAGAGACAGATGAATGGCAGAGAGTCTGGTCCATCCAGTCTGGCCACTTTCTCCCAACCTATTCAGCATTAGCCGTTGCTAAGGTTTTTTAATAAATTCTAGTTTAGATTTTAAGGAAGTAGTAGTACAAGTATGAGTAGTAGGGCTTTAGTTTTCACTACTATAGATTGTAATTCTTTATATTTAGGAGCAACTAATCATATAAAATACTGAAGCAGGAACAGGATCCAAGAAGTGGAATAGTGCCTCTTCATTACTTATGAAACTGCATCGGTTGCCTGGGTTGCAATCTTTTTTTTTTTTAAATTGAGTTATAATTCATAAAACTGCATATAATCTCTCTGTTATACAAACACTAGGGGCTCGGGGCAATCATTGCCATGTGTCTGCACATTCGCGATTTATTAACCTCACCTAGAGCAGTAGGAAAGGGGCTATAGGAGTGCGCGGCCGGCCAGAGCAGCAGCAGCGGAAAAGCTGGAGTGTCCAGGAACCCATCAGTGCAAGGAAATAAAAGAAAAACAAATTAAATGGAGGTATCAGCAGCACAAGAGCTGGTGTGTGTGGGGGGGGGGCCTTGCCCCCACCCGTGTGTCTTATTATAAGGAGGACCCACTGCTCTGAAGTTAATTTGGTCCACTCCTCGTAAAACAGAGCCAACCTGCCCCCTGCTACTGGGAACAGAGGAGTGAACCGGCCTTGCCTCATTGGGAGGACTTAACTCCTCCCGTAGTTTGGGAAGTACCATTTCTGCCAAGGCACTGGCCCTGAAAGGACTGGGACCAGGACTGTTGCCTGTCAGAGTTCTGCCTAGACGAGGAGCTGGACGATCTAGAAGACTGAAACCTCAGATTCCCACAGAAACGTGAGCGGGGGGGGGGGGGGGGGGGAAGGATTTTGCACCTCCACCATCTGCTGGAGACCGAGAAATACTGATGCACTATAGGTGGCACCTTGAGGTATAGGGCAGGGTCATTCAAAAACGTCTGTCTCCATCTGCTGGAGGGGAGGCAAAACCCAGGAGTCTGGACTGATCTGGGTACGTACAGGGAAAAGTGATTTTAAAATTCTTTTATTAGTATTGTTTTGCTATTATAATTGATGCTTTATGTTTCTTGACTTTGTTTTATGAGGAATAGTTGTTCTGATTTCCCATTGTTACACAAAGAGTCTGGCTTCTTGCCATTTCAGTTTTTGTCTGCATGTTGCTGGTTCTAATTTGTGATCCTTTATTCTGTATTTGGTGAGGGTCTGTCTCTGCTCTGCACGTGTGACCAAGATGAGAGATTCTGCTAGCATGTAGTGTCTGTGTAGGGATCTATAGCAATCAAGTTTGTTTTGTTTCCTCAGTAGGTGGTGTATTGGTATTCTGGGACCCAGTGTAATATTTACCTGTGCTTTTTCACAGGTAGGGTTCTTGTTGTTTGAGTCCTTGGTGTTACTACTGTTATGTTATGATAGGTTTGCTGTATAGATTTTGAGTCTTTTTTTGCAGGGTTCATGTTAGTTCATACCACGTCTGGCAGTGGAAGGTGTTTGTGCTGCTATTACTGTGAGGTGTCACCAGAATTTGAAAATATTTTTTTGTATGATGAGCTGTAAGGGAAACATCCAAGCTCCATTGTTGGGGGAATTTCAGTGGATGCACAGAGTTACAGAACTGGAGGTGCAGGATTTGTATTGACATTCTGTCCCTTCCTATATATTCCAGACTTCACTTTCATAGCCATATAGAATTAGTTGAATCAGGCTATCAAATAGTTTTAATGGTAGTTTTACTAGAAAGATGAAACTAGCCAGCTTTACGCAGAAGACCCTTTGAACCTTAAGACTTTTATTTATTTATTTATTTCTTTTTTTTAGTCAGTTTTAAAGAAGGAGGTGGGTGTGATGAGGAAGTGACATCTTGGGCCCCCCCCCCCCAAAGTTCTTCTGTCTAGAGATGCCACTGATTTTCTGTAACCTTAAGCATTAGTACAAGGATGCGGGGGGGGGGGGGGGGGGTGCTGGAGAAGCACACAAAAGAAATAGGCCCCCAGGTGCCGGAGACCCTCGGTATGCCACTGACCCTCAGCCTCTCCCATGCACTCCCCCGCCATCCTCACACACACTCTCGCACACACATACATTCATCCTTTCACCACCAACCCCCAACTTCCCCCTACACACACAAGTGAGGAGAGAAGGGGAGTGTTATTCCTCCCTCCCTGGCACACCCTTTACTCCAACCTCAGAACACATGCAAAGAGGAGGAGCAGGGAGAAAAGTGGAAAGTCCAAGGAAGAAGTGCACTGCTCCCATTCCCCTACAACCCCTTCCCCCAGACACTCCCAACATTGCCCACACCACATGCCCAGCCACTCACCCCAACCCTCTACACGATGGGAGGAGAGGGGTGGAAGGGCAAAGTATAGAGTGTGAGGGAGAGAGTTCATACACGTGCAGGCCAGGCATATGTACCCAGCTTACTCCCGCAACCTGCATGCCCCCAACTCCTAACACACACACACATGGATGGGTGGAGGGAGAGAGTCTGTGGAGATTGCAAAGGGGGGGGGGGGGGTGAAGAAAAAACAAATCCATGCCCCAGCATACACACCCTCACTCTCACCTCTCTCCAACACATGCATACACACATGGCGGAGCAGGGGGGAGGGGGAATGGGGAGTGGAGTGGGGGAGAGAGAAAAAGTATGCACTCTCACACACACAGTCACAGCAGAGGAAAGGGAAGGAGGGCGGAAAAAAAGGGGTGGGTCCCCTTATACCATCACGCCATGCCTCCTGATACCACTTACACATCCACTTCTCACACCTAACACACACATACACACACACACAAACACACCCATTCCTATACAGGTTGGGAAGAGTGGTAGGAGGATAATGGTGAAAAGTGTAGGGGGGGGGGGGGGAGTGCACACACATTTACATCCCACACATCCCAACCTTCCCACGTTCATGCACCCACCGCAAGCCTGCTGACACACTTACCCCTGTCTTTCCCATTGAATATCTCCAGAAACCTAACCCCTGTTCCTCCACCCCCAAAGTAAGTACAAGATCCAGTGATGTACACATCCATCTGCTGAGTCATAACACACACATTTTCACATTGCCATGCAATTCTCTCTCTTTTTGGGGAGTTCCTTTAACATCCACACAAGGGGGGGGGGGGAAAAGAAAATGAAGGATGGGCAGGCTTGAGAATTCTCCAGCTCTCTCCTTGCCTTCCTTTCATTAAGGACGCTTGCCCTACCCAGCCATTCCTTGCATTTTCTGCTGAGGCATGAACATGGAGTCTGGAGCGGAGAGCCCACTGGCAGGATTGGCCAGCAAAGCTGGCAGGGGCGAAGCCCCTAGTAAGGATATATGGTCTCCTAGGTGCATAAGGCGTTAACAACGTAGCAAGACAATTACGATTTGCTCCTGCTAATTTGTACACGGTTCCTTCAATACAGAAGGTTAAACTGCAGGAGACAAGAAAGGCTTTTATTATGCTGGATAGCATTCGTAGTGAAAAAAAGGGATCTAATTTTTCATGAGCAAGAGAATGCTAATTTGTTTGTACGAGCTTTTGAGGGAATAAGAGTATGTATCATTAAGTTACAAGTTTGTGTTGGTTTTCATTTTTTGATGCTGATTTTATGGGTTGTTTGTGTTGCATGTTTATGAACGCTTATATTGTTATCCACACTGAATGTGGATTTTGACATACAAGAAAAGTTTAAATAAATAAAATGCAAAAAAAAAAAGGATCATCTGTTCCTCTTCTACGCCATTTGAATTCAGAATGATATTTGATCATTTTTTTTGTCCCCCTGACGAAGAGTCTGCCAAACCAGAGACTTTCCCATGCAGATACTGGCCTCTTCTCCACTCTGAGCGATTACAGACCCTTTCTTTCTGCAACCACCTACCTTCGAATGCTCTGAGACAGGGAAGTCTGGCGGTGGAAGCCGGGGCGCTTCTCAGCCGATGCGCTCTCGTTGCCCCTCCTCTCCCGCGGCTCTTGTAGGCTCACACTCTTCTGATACACCGGTTTGTTCAAAGGCTAAGAGAGAGAAAAGAAACCCACAAGGCATCCTCATCAGTATAATCTGGGTCAGCCCGAGCCCGTCTCTACAGGTCTGGTTCTCTTCCCCCTTCCCCCCCCCCCCCAAAAAAATAATTTTGATGTGCAAGCTTGCTGTATTTTTTTCTCTTTACAAGTTTTATAGAAACTTGTAAAGATTTTAAAGTTTTATAGAAACTTGTAAAGATTTTAAAAGCCCTGCGCGCGTAAATCCTTCCGGATTTACGCGCACAGGGCACTCGTGTGCCGGCGGCCTATTTTGCATAGGCCGCCGGCACGCACAAAGCCCCGGGATGCGCGTAAGACCCGGGGCTTCATAAAAGGGGCGGGAGGGGGCGTGGCAACGGTTCAGAGGCAGGCGGTCCAGAGTCCCTCGGCACTGGGGCCTGTGCCGGGGGATGCGAGGCGGTGCGCGCAAGTTACGCCTGCTTGAAGCAGGCGTAACTTGCCCAACAAAGGTAGTGGGGGGGATTTAGGTAGGGCAGAGGGGTGGGTTAGGTAAGGGAAGGGAGGGGAAGGTGGGGGGACGTGGCGGGAACGGAGGCAGGCTGCGTGGCTCGGCGTGCGCAGGCTGCCGATTTTGTGCAGCCTTGCGCGCGCCGACCCCAGATTTTATAAGATACGCATGGCTACGCTGTACTTTTGTTCACCCCGGTGTACTTTTGTTCGCCCCGGTTGCCTGAACAAAAGTACGTGCGCGCGTACTTTTTAAAGATCTACCTCAGCAGTTTTACCTAAAAGCAGAAAAGGCGAGTGTATCATTAATTATGGAAATTAACCAAAAAAGGGGAGAAACCCCCTCAGAAAGCATCATGTCCAATCAATAACACGTCTGCCTACAGAAAGGCCCCAATACAGATAAACTGATCAAAACTAGGCATTAGCAAAATAATTAAGAGGAATTCAAGTAACCAGATAGTACACTGAGAAAGTTTAATGAGAGAGACAAATTAATGAAACAGAAGCATCCGATTCACCCTTGTCTAATTGAACCAGCGTGGATATATTTTATTTGATCCAAGCCAGTTAAAACATTTTTTTAAAGACTTCTCATATATTATGAATCTTGCAACTATATCCACAACCTCACTATACAGTCAAGAAGTACTTCCAACCTCCAAAGCCAAGCCCCCTACCTCTCTTCCTTTTGTTGAAAGTAAGTTTTCAAAATCTGATTCCTACCCGTTTGAAAAGTCAACGCAACCAAAACAGTTTCTTGCCTTTGTCTCTAGCAGATGCCATCAGAAGCTATGCAATCCTCGTGGCAATATCAGAAAAAAGAGGCAACTCACAACCATCACATATCTTCCACCTTCTAGATTTTTTTTTTTTTTTAGTGTTACACTCAGAAAAAGAGCCAGATCTGCCATGGGTAGAGGAGATTCTTGTTTAGATTTTGAAAATTTAACATGCAGAGCCTGAATAAATCTATGGTCTCCCATTTAAGGAAACCAAGTCAACCGAAGAATTTTACTTTGTAATCCACTTTTTCCTCCAGATTCTCAGGGTTAAGCCTCAAAGCTACGTTGTATTGTCCAAAAGAATCACAAAACACCTGTCGTCCAGCTGACATATTTTCTTCCTCATCCAACTTTTTTGCTGTATTGTAGTAACTGGATTCCCAAGATAATGCTGTCTTCAGAGTTTTTATGCCCTGCTTTGAAACACTCAGTCTCTGCTATAATCTTTGTCTTCAGCTCTCAAAGTTTATAAAGTGCCTCTAGATTCATCAAAACACTATAAGATCACATGCATAATGCCCATGGTAAGAGAAAGGGGTGCGTTTAGGGTAATTTTTAGAATTACTGCACCGTGCGGTAACAGTGTTTCGTATAGGGTAGTATCGCGTGGTGCAGTAAAGTTTTCGCATCCCGCGGTTGGAGAAATTACTTACCTGATGATTTTGTTTTCCTTAGTGCAGACAGATGGACTCAGGACCAATGGGTTATGTCCTCCCCTGCTAGCAGATGGAGACTGAGTCAGGTTTTAAAGCTGATGTCAACCTAGATATACCCCTGAAGTGACCTCAGCCATTCAGTATTCTCTGCAAAAGCCATTGTGGACATATTAAATTTTATTCAAGTTTTGCAATAGTAATTCGATTAAAAACTTGAATAAAACTGGTGACCGTAACTGTACTCAACCAAACTTAAGCGTAGAATCCCAGCAATATTACAGACGCCCAGATCTAGGAATAGGGTGATGGCTTACCCGTAACCTCTTTGGGATAGAGATTCATGTGCGATTCCTTGGCACTGTTCATGGGCAGCCATGGGTGGGATGCTGAGTCCATCTGTCTACACTAAGACAAACAAAATCATCAGGCACGTAATTTCTCCATTTCCTAGCGTGTAGCCAGATGGACTCAAGAACAATGGGATGTACAAAAGCTATTTCCAAACCGGCGGGAGGCTTCCCATGGTCTGGTTAGTACCGCCCTTACAAAGGCTACGTCTTCTCTGGCTTGGATGCTCAGGCGATAGAACCTGGAGATGGTGTGCAAGGAAGACCATGTTGCTGCTCGGCAGATGTCGACAGGAGACAGCAGCTTAGCTTCTGCCCAGGATACTGCCTGGGCCCTAGTGGAATGAGCTTTAACCTGAAGGGGTTAAGGCTTCCCTGTCTCTACATAAGCTCCCGTGAACACTTCCTTAATCCAGTGAGCTATGGTAGCTCACAAAGCTGCTTCGTCTTGTTTCCTTCCACTGTGAAGAACAAACAAGCAGTTCGTCTTGCGCACCGGTTCTGTAAGTTCTAGATACCATACTAATAGCCTACTGATGTTTAAGTGGCGTAGGAGGCAGTAGTCTTCTGAGTCCTTGCATCTATCTAGGGACAGTAAGGAAATTGACAGGTTCAGGTGAAACTTCTAGACTACCTTTGGCAAGAAGGGACGGTGCGAAGCTGCAATGTTCCTGGAGTTAACAGGAGGAACAGCTCCCAATGTGACAGCGCCTGTAGTTCACAGATGCGATGAGCCGAGCATATCGCCACCAGGAATGCATTCTTCAGCATTAACATAAAGCATAAAGAAAGCATGCAGCGGCTCAAAGGAAGGCCCTACTAAGAAGTCCAATACTAGATTGAGGTTCCATAGGGAGACCGGCCACTTTCAGGATGGTCAGAGGTGTTTAACTCCTTTTAGGAAATGGGCTAAGTCTGGATATGTTGACAGGCGGGCTCCGTTCACCTCGCCTCAAACAGGAGAGCGCCCCCACCTGGACCTTCAAGGAGTTGAGGGACAATCCTTTGTTCAGGCCATCCTGTAAAAATTCCAGAATCATGTGAACCTTGGTCATCCGAGGGGGCACCCCGCATTCCTGGCACAAGGCATGAAATAGTCTCCAGATCTGCATGTATGCCAGGGACATCAAGAACTTCCACATGTGGAGCAAGGTGGTGATTACAGCCGCCGAATATCCACGCTTAGTCAGGTGAGCCCTCTCAAGGGCCAGATCGTAAGACAAAACAGAGTTGGGTCCTCATGAAGGATCGGACCTTGTTGGAGAAGGTCCCTGTGTAGGGGAGAGGCATAGGGGGCTCTCCACCAGAAGTCTCCACATACCATGGGCGTTTAGGCCAATCCAGGGCCACCAGAAGGACTAATCCTATGTGGTGTTCGATCTTGCGAATGACCTTGCCCAGCAGAAGCTACAGAGGGAAGGCCTCCTCTGGCCAGGTCTGGAGCACTGATCTTTTCTGCAACTGAAGAATCGGGGGACCTTCGCATTGTGAGATGTGGCCAGGTCAATGGATGGGAGGCCCCAGCGATCTACTAGGAGCTGGAAGCTCCTAGTAGATAGTCAACATCCATTCCCCTGGATCCAGACTCTTCCTGCTGAGAAAGTCTGCTCTGATGTTTTTGTCTTCTGGGATCCCTTGTAGATTTAACTCCGCCCATTCCATAGGGGGTTGTCTATCTCCAGAGACACTTGGTGGCTTTTGGTTCCTCCCTGGTGGTTACTGTTGTTGAGTTGTCAGACATCACACAGACTGCTTGTCCCTGGAGCCTGTGGCTGAATTGCAGACACCAATCTAACAGCTCGGGCTTCCAGGCGGTTTGTGTTCCAGCATGCCTCTTCCCTGGTCCATCGCCCCTGGGTTGTCAATTCCTGACAGTGAGCTCCCCACCAGAGGAGGCTTGCATCAGTCATGAGGACTAGCTAGTTCGGTGGGGACAGGCTTATACCCTTGCTTAGATGCATTTCCTGGAGTCACCACTGGAGCCGAGAACATACTTCCATCGGTAGGTGGAGGGGACTAGAGTAGTCTTGAGACAATGGGTTCCAACGTGACAGCAGGGAGCGTTGGAGTGGCCACACGTGTGCACTCACCCATGATACTACCTCCAGGGTTGACATCAGGCAGAGAACCTGGAGATAACTCCACACCTTGGGGCACATTGTGTTCATCAACTGATGCACTTGGCACATCAGTTTCCTTATCCTCAAGGGAGGGAGGAAGGCCTTGTCCGTTGGTGTCGAACTAGACTCCCAGGTACTCTAAGGACTAGGAGGGCTTGAGACTGCTGTTGTCCATGTTCATGACCCAACCGAGTTCCTGAAGCAGGGACCTGACCCTGCTGGTCACCTGGAGGCTCTCTTCCAACGAGTTTGCACAGATCAGCCAATTGTTTAAGTAAGGGTGCACCAGGATTCCTTCTTTCCTCAGTGCCGACGCTATGACCACAATTTTGGAGAATGTTCTGGGGGCAGTTGCCAGGCCGAAGGGCAACACCCGGCCCAGTACCATAAAGTGTAGGAAATGCTGGTGGTCTTGATGGAATGGGATATGAAGGTAGGCCTCCAAGAGGGCCAAGGATGTTAAGAACTCTACTGGTTGTACAGCCAATATGACAGAGTGAAGAGTTTCCATGTAGAAGTGAATTATCCGTAATGACTATTGATGCTCTTGAGATCCAGGATGGGGTGGTGAAATAGATGGAATAACGCCCCGTATTTTCCTGTGGTATAGGTACTGGGGATATAGCCCTCAAACTGAGGAGCCTTATCAACGTGGAGTCCACTGCCAGTTTTTTGCTGGGAGTGGCAAAGTGATAATATGAACATGTCCCAAGGGATGCTGTGAAATTCTAGAGCACTCCATGAAGTTAGCATGGAGCACATTTAAAGCTAATCAGAGAAAGTTCTTTTCCACTCAACGCATAATTAAACTCTGGAATTTGTTGCCAGGGGATGTGGTTAGTGCAGTTAGTGTAGCTGGGTTTAAAAAAAGGTTTGGATAAGTTCTTGGAGAAATCCATTACCTGCTATTAATCAAGCTGACTTAGAAAATAGCCACTGCTATTACTAGCATCAGTAGCATGGGATATACTTAGTTTTAGAGTACTTATAGCCTGGATTGGCCACTGTTGGAAACAGCATGCTGGGCTTGATAGACCCTTGGTCTGACCCAATATGGCATGTTCTTATATATGATGTCCAGTACCCATTTGTCTGATATGATCTTGACCCACCTCTGACAGAAGAGGGATAGGGGGCTGACTATCTCCTCGTCCCGTGGATGGGTCAGCCAAACTTCATTGGGAAGTTTGGGTCGAACCTGAGCCCAAACCAGTTCCTCTTTTTGGTTGTCTGCTCTGAAAGGACTGAGAATTTCCCGAGGGCCGAGATGTCTGAAATGACGAGTTTCTGTAGGGGCAGAAGCACTGGGAGTCCCCGAGAGATTTCTACTATGTTATCTCGCCCAGCTCAATGGTACCCTGTTACAGAGTCCATCATGTTAGGGCAAGAGAACATTGTAGAAATATCATTTTTGTGAGACTTCTCACTCTAAATGATGTCAAATCTTCACAGAGGTGTACTGTGCAGTTCTACGTTTCACTCTGCAAGTAAAACTGGCCCCTAAATCACCACCAACACCTCACTTCGAGCTATAGTCATATAACTAGGTGGATACTGTGAAGTCTTCCCCAGAGGCTCTCTCGCTTTCTCTCTACTGCACTCCCCTCCCCTATCTCAAGCCCAAAAATGGCCGAAATGCAATTTGAAAAATTTATCTCAAATTGTGTTTCGGTCATTTTGGGCATATTTCACAGCTTAACAACAGGAAAAAAAGGTATAGTTATTTCCAGTGTTAAAACCGTGTGATAACATGCATTATGCTATCGCACAGTGAGATATTGCCCTTCATGTTAATTAATCTCGCCCAAACCCTTCCCCAATCCTGCCCCTCCTAAAAATTTGCATTTGCGCCAGGCGATAACACGATTATCGTCGTAACGCATTTTGATGAATGACCCTATTAGTTTCTTTAGGGGGTACATTTTTCTCAATGGCTTCCAAACTGCTAAGAGATGTTGAAGAAACATATGGTATTAATAAAATGTTCAGAGCAGAAACACACGAAGAGGTTTGCAAGTGTCCAGAACCGAAATCTCCTTTCCGCTAGCTGCCACACACTTGCCAGACTTCAGGTGCCTTTGCTGCAGAGTACTACTTGGCTCCTTCCAGAAGTTTCCGCCAACATACCAACACCATGCATTGGCTGCGTACCAGCAAGCTGGGGAATCCTGGCCCAGGCCCAAGCCTGGCAGGTTGGCCACTCACAAGGTTCCTGCAAACCCTCACCTGCTGCAGCATCATCAGCTCTGTAGTCAGAGACGGGGGAGAGAATTGTGGATGAATGAGAGCATTTTGCAGATTGCAGCATTTTGCAGATTGCAGCATTTTGCAGATTGCAGCATTTACGGACTCAGGGTTGCATTAGACTCTGAACTGCCCGGAACCAAAAACAGGCTTAGATATGGCAATCTCTCTGCTGCAGTGCCAAAGCTACAAAGCCCTTCAGGGATCCTGGGGGCAATCCAACATTTGGATGAGGGTGGGCTTTGACCTTGTGCTTAACCATAAGAAAAATAATCAAAGGCTAGGGCACGTAGGAGAGCCATCTTCCAACATGAACAGCACGCTGCCAGCTTGCTGTATTTTTGTTTAATGAAGAGTCCATATAGACATATCAAGAATACCGAACAGTTTAAAGCTCCTCAAAGCCAATGACTTCCCATTCCCAAATTACATTCAACATTTATTCCCTAGGCATCAATTAGCCTTGCATAGTTCTGTGTGCCATGCGTGTTATAAAAGGCAGCACTCAGCTGTCTTAAAGCATACATGTCATATTTGAATTAACAAAATGTTAAACTACTTCCTTTAACATGGGAGCACAGCTTAACTTGCAGTCTTTGAAGGATGTCAAAATTACTCAGCCACCCCTAAACCAAGCATACCACCCCCCAAAAAAAACACAACACTTCAACCTCTTTTGCTGAGGAAATGGTGCTTACAGTCCCTGGAGGGGGTAAGGCGTCATGGTCACTGCGCACAGGTGACACCTACTGGATGGAATTCGAGCCCATGACTGCAGGGGTACTGGAAGGAGCTCTGATGAATGTCCCCTGAACAAGAACAGTCCTTACAATGACCAGGCTAAGTATGCTGTTTCGGGGGGGGGGGGGGGGGGGGTAGGGGCATACAAAATAGAGAGAAATTCTCCAGGTAGTTCTTTTGTGAATGAAGGCTAATGATGCCAGGATCCCAGCCCTGGTTCCAACTGAGCTGGATGTACAAAGGAGCAGGAAGAAGCTGCTGGGTAAACCCCTCCCCCGTTCCCCAAAACCAACACCATAAACTACTCCTCTTATAAATTGATACAACACATCTTTTAAGTACTACATCAGTGTTTAATAAGCTATGGAGGAAGAACATTTTCACTACATACTTATGTTATTTCTGGTACAATGAATATAGTAATTAGCAGCAGATAAACACCAAAATTCACCCATCCAGTCTGCCCAGCTGAGATTTACCCTCTTTTGGTAGATATGCATATAGACTCCTAAATGCAACCCACAACTCCCCTCTAGGGTCTTCCACCTGATCTCTCAACCCTCAAACGAATCGCAAATGGCCTCAAACCCTGAAAAGATTTGTATATATTTATTTGTTTGCTCTTTTCCGAAATGAACAAAAACTAAATCAAATGAAAAATCAAAACCACATGAAACAAATTTAAAAAAAAAACCCCCAAAAAGAAAAATTCCAGCCATGAACATTCCTAAGATACACTCACTCCTGCTGCCGAAATTGTTACCTAACATTGAATATTCAGTTTGCTACATCCGGGTAAGCAGGTGGATAGAATTAAATCTTATAGTTTGTGTATAAAATCAAAAGTTGGACTCAAATGAGTGTGTTTACTCTACAAACAGGAGGGAATGGACATAAGAGGAGTGAGTGAAGGTAATTGGTCCTCTCAATGGTTATGTTATTTGGTGTAATCTGCTAAATGCAATTGTTTTTAAAGAATGCCAAATTTACATATTTTATGACCTCATTCACTAAGTTGCATTAGGCCATTTAAGGCATGAAAAAACAACTGTTTTTCACATGGTAAATGGGCTAATGCTAGATATTTCAAATATCTTTTATTATGTGAGCTGCAGCACTGCAAGACAATTGAACTCATTAACATGTAAATGCATGCTAATGAGCTCATTACCGCCCTAGAGTATACTAATCCAATGGTGCAGCTTATTGCTAAATTCACATTTGATTTGAAATTAGCTACAACACAGGAGTTGTAGCTAATTCCCCACATGTGCATTGGGACATTAATGCACGTTCTAATGCACCCACAGCCTTGCCTTAAAAAGGGGCCACCTGTCACCGAATTCCGCCGCCCCCCACTTTTGTGGTTAAAAAAAAGAAAAATGTAAGCAATGGCAGAAACGCTGCCTCTAATCCCTCCCCTTCACTGAAAACTTTCCCAATGAAAACCCATCCTAATGAAAAACATAGATTGGGGATGGGACAGTGGACTGTCCCATCCCCAATCCCCAGAAACCCGCCTGGGTGGCAGCCATTTTCCAAAATGGCATCATGTGGCCTTTGCCTACAAGGGCTGTGTGTTTCACTAAGAGGGGGTCCTGACCTCCCAGAGCCAGGTTTCTTCAGTGAAAGGAGAGGGGTTGAGAGGCAGAGTTTCTGCTGTTGCTTTTCACCAAATTGGCCACCTCCAGGAGCAGCAGGGTTTTTCTAACTACTTTGGGAGGGCCCGACTTGGGGACAAGTGGGCCCCCTTTAAGCAAAGTCTGCCCATAGTCCCGAGCCACCTTTCCTTATTGCGTGGAGGTCCTTTTGCTGCTGCAGTATTTTTCCCTTGCAAGAAAATAATGCAGCCCATGGTATTTTTCCATGAGGAAAAATATAGGAGGATTCACTAAGCGGCAGGGTGATTCATCATGCCACTGGGTTATTTACTGTGGTTGATGAATCCTAAGGTATTTTTTCCTCTGGGGAAAAATTAAAACACACAGTTGAGTGAATGAAGCCATTAGTTTGAAATAAGCAAGTGTCACGATCTGTGGGCTGACTTACTAGGTCTCTACTCTCTCTCTACAATATTTCCAAGGCATCTGGTTTCTTCTCACAGGGACACAGGTCACGAACTCAGGATATGGATTTTCTACCACAAGTTAGGCTTCTGGAACAAGTCTCTGTAGCACCTTGGAATCACACAGATTTACCTCATTCCTCTCCTCGTGCCACTGTTCCGTAATTCAAATAAAGTGCCATCCATCACAGGTTAGGCTGTAGGAATGAGGTTCTGCAGCACTCCTGTCTTCACAATCAGAATAGTCTCTCTTTCATAAAATACCACAGACTTTGTCACAAAGGCACCCACCCGTCTGTTATAAGCAAAAGCAGCCTTTTCTCTATGAGCAACAGTCCCTTTTCTTCATAATAGAAAGACATGTTCTCTGCTTTAAGTTGTGGGCTTTAGTTCTTGAGAAGCATTGCCCCACTACCATCACCTGGAATTGTATATCTTTCAATTTTTCCCAGCTACAACCACCTGTGGAAGTGGGGTTTTTTTGTTTTTTTTTTACCTTCTTCTGTGGGAGGACTCCACCACTGTTTTCTTGTGTCCTTTTGTCTAAATAAAAAAACAAAAAAAACCCCCACCTTTCCCTCTGCTTCTGGCAGTTTCTCTCAATTTCTCATCAATCTCTCTTCATTTTAATTCACCTGGGCTCTCTCCCTGGCGAACGCCCCACCTAAACAGTTATGGGACTGGAAGTTTCCACCCTCCCTGCTCTCAGAAACGTCCTCTCCAGAGACCCTCTGCATCTTGGGGAGTTGTAATTTCCTTTCCCATTCTGACTTTTCTTCTGCTTTCGAGGTTTCTCCCATGTTTTTCCCCCTCTAAGCCAGTTCGCCCTAGTGGTTCCTCCAGCTAGTCTCTCAAAATATTCAGCACCCATAAAACAAGGCATTATAATCCTTCCCCCCTCTGCTCCCCCTCCTCCTCCCAGCTCCCACAGAAAACAGACAAGATGCCACCTGCTTCACCTCTTTCAGCTTGCTGTCCCTCGTGCCCTCCGTCAGCGGGATGGTGATAGAGAGGTTTGGGGGTTTCCTGCTCTGTAGGCGGCTGCTGGACCGACTGGTCCCGTTCTTCTCTTCGGCCGACATCTCACGCAGGAAGGTCTTAACATAAGCTGCGGGAGATAACGAGAAGGTTATAAATAGGGACCTTCGTTTCCACTTGAAACAGATTTTCACCCATAAATTCCTGGGTTTTTACAAAAGGCGACAGCTGGTTTAAACCGATATTCACCCTAGTTTTAGTCTGATTATAAAAGCTCCTCCTTAGCAGTGTGGAGGAGCTTTTCAAGGCCTTCAGTGTTTCAAGGCCTTCAGTCACTGCTAGAAGCCAGTGTGGGCCAAAGCACATGATGTGTTTCAGGTACCCTCCCCCCCCCAGTGAAAGCGCTCACCCCCTCCCAGTGCTGCCCATGCTGTTTCAAATTCCACCACCTCACCCCTCAAGCAGCCAAAGCATCTGTTGTCTGGTGCCACAAATGCATTTGATGCAGGCCCTGTCCACCAGAAGCACTTCCCAGCAGGCTCCCCGACCATGCACAAAAGCAGCCTGGAGCCACCATGGGTAAGGATGAATGATGCTGCAATGGGGTTGGGGGGTGGGGAGAGGTAGATTTTTGGCTGGAGTTGGAGAGAGAAATGGGGGATGCTGCTAAGCGGATGGGAGGAAGAATTTGCTTAATATTGTTCTATTGTCCTGGCTTCTGTCCACCAAGACAGACTCAGATATTTGCTCGGAAACATAAAGGCGTCATCTTTTTCAACTGGCTTTTCTCCTAATTTTGTTCTTTATCATAATAAACCCTGATAAATTCCCAGGAAAAATACATGAACAATAAATGAAAATGAAGGTCCCTACTTGTGAAGTACCAAGCCAAAACACTGCCAAACCCAGGGCTTGAAAAGCCTTTGGATTAGTGGATGAACACATGGTGTAGCATTGTTTGTTTGGTTCCTTTATCTTCAACGGATACGATGCTTTCAACCGAGCTGACGACGATCCAATAAGATTTCTCCCAGCAGTAAGGAGCTGCACTGGGGAAGGCATTAATTTGAGGGTAAAAAAATGTGCGCGTCGGGTGCATTTATTTATTTATTTTGCATCGGGGGGAATAATTAATAGCCTCTTCAACATGATTTTACATGTGATGAGCGCTATTAGCTATATGTTTGGTTGGTCACACGTTTTGGATGCGCTAACTCCCGTTTTGCATTGGAGTTATGGACACGGGTCCAAAATGTGTGTCCAATCGCACGTTGAGCTGTGCACTGCAATCAGCACAAGGTATTGCATCGGCCTGATCGCTTTCAGACAAGGCTGCTATACCTTGAGATACTCTGTAATCTAACTTAAAGGGTATGGCAACAAGTCAGATCTGCAAGATGAAACAGAGCTGGAATCGGGCAGAGATGAGCACGGTGACCCTGCACAATTGCAATTAGTAGCACCAGGACCCAGCTGTAAAAACTAATTTGACCATGCCTCTCTCGCCTGAGTAGCTCAAATGGTAAAAGCGTGAGAATATTAATCTGTGGCTCATGGGTTCAAACCCCATGTTGGGTGAGAAAGATTTATTTTTATCAGTTGCCTTGATGGCTGAGTGGTCTAAAGAACTTAAGTATTCCTTCTTGTCTGTGCTTTGTGTTCAGATCCAGGCACCGCTGTGGTGGCTCAGGGAAAATAGCACTGATCTCTGAGTTATGAAGCTGCAGGTTTGACTCCTGCTTTCATACAGAAGGAAGGAAATAAAAAAAGAAGGCACTAGTAGACTTATTTTTCATTTTGAATGCATATCCAGCGCAGCTCACTGCTTCAACAGCAGGGGGGAATGAAGAAATAGGATTTACATCCAGACAACATCTAACAAGGCATTGATCTGAGCAGTATGAGTATACAAACATTGAGGTAACTCGCTCGATACGACGGTTACTACCCTCAGACATTAAGTCTTATACTTCACTTTGATGCAGCTCCAACATTGCTCTCTGATTCAATGACGGGGGTGGAAGGAAATTAGAATGAAAAAGTTACCAATAAGGGCCCTGAACTCAGCGGTGGGAGTAATAGATAAGTATGAGAAAATAAGTGTAAAAGCTTGCTGGGCAGACTGGATGGGCCTATTCTGCCGTCATTTCTATGTTTCTCTCTCTCCTGGGCAATAAAAATAATCTGGGAATTGTATAAATTCAATAGGCCATGAAAAGCATGGATCATGTCAAACTGGCTCCTACCTATGAGGGGATGAGAGAGCTTTGCCCGTAGTGTTAGATCAATTCTCTTGTGGTTTGCTGGACTAAGCTTGCCCAATGGCCCTCGCACAAACTGCATAATAGCCAGTTATTGCATACTCAGTCAATATAACATTAACAAAGGCTTACAACATGAAGAGCTATTTTACTGTCCTCTGTGGAGCTAGGACAGCAGCAGACGTAATCAAGGAATTCCTATCCCTTCTTTATTCACCCAGCGAAATGGCAATAAAAGCCGTGCAAGTCGGCATGGCATGATAGCAAACAGATTAACATGCATCAAAGCTAACAGAAGCCAAGTGTTTAATCTGACAAGCCAAAAGCTTTCAACAAGTTGCAGATGCTTTAACATTGCAAAAGCTCAATAAAACTGTGAGGAACAGGAAAGTGATTTCTGAATTAAAGCAGAAAGCCCTATTGCTTGAGTGAAGGATTTAGGATCTGAGGCTGGTATTCCAGTCATTTATCAGGAGCACATCTACCCCACTGCACCCATCCATCAGGATCGGGAAAGCCTACTCATGATCTCAACTGAAAGACAAAGAGAGAGACAGCTCGTTAGGTGGGATCGGTCTGCTTTTATTCCAAAGTGGCCATGCGGTGAACAACAGCCAAAAGCTCTTGGCAGGGTCTCAGTAAGCCCAAGCACCCAGTTCCTCTGCCCCCCCCTCCCCCACTGCAGATGCTCTTAGGCCAATGGGGTGAAATACCTAGACTAGTCCTATTCTGACAAAGGCTTTCGGGAACGAGAGTTTAACAGCGGGCAAGGTCACGGACTGATGGTGTGCGCTCCCACTCTCACAGCAGTCGTATAGGAAAAAAAAAAAAAGGAGGAGACTGGGAGGAAGCGCGCCCTCCAGAAAAATCAGTATTGGGTGCCATCATGCAGGCCGATACAGTACAGTGCGCTCCGGTGGAGCGCACTGTTAACCCACGATTGGACGCGTGTTTGATGCGCTAGCTTTACCCCTTATTCAGTAAGGGGTAATAGCGCGTTGAAAACGCGCGTCCAACCCCCCCCAAACCTAATAGCGCCCGCAACATGCAAATGCATGTTGCGGGCGCTATTAGGTATTCCCGCGTGATTCACTAAGTAAAATGTGCAGCCAAGCCGCACATTTTACTTTCAGGAATTAGCGCCTATCCAAAGATAGGCGTTAATTTCTGCCGGCACCGGGAAAGTGCACAGAAAAGCAGTAAAAACTGCTTTTCTGTGCACCTTCCAACTTAATATCATGGCTATATTAAGTCGGAGGCCCCAAAAGTTAAAAAAAAAATGTTTAAATGGGCTCACAGGTTGAAAACTGGATGCTCAATTTTGCCGGCGTCCGGTTTCCGAACCGTGGCTGTCAGCGGGCTCGAGAACCGACGCCGGCAAAATTGAGCGTCGGCTGATAGCCGCCACTCCTGTCCAAAAAGAGGCGCTAGGGATGCGCTAGTGTCCCTAGCATCTCTTTTTGCCACAGACCCTAATTTAAATAAATTACTTTACTGTATCGCGCACAAAGGAGCGTGTCCTGTGCACGTGCTGGGAGAGCGGGCACTCGCCTGCTCTCCTGCGATTTTTACTGTATCGGCCTGAATGACAGCAGGAGGTTGCTCAGTCTCTGAGCTTAGCAATAAGCCACGATTTCTAAGAAAGCCTTGTATGGATTCAGGCAGCCCAATTTGCATTAGTGCCTGCAGCTTGGCTTTGCATAAGAGCTATCTAGATTATACAGTGAGTTTAGTCATGTGCCACGCTGGGGCCAGACGGGAATGGAATCGTGCTTGGGGCAACACCAAACAGCACGTGCCCTATTCTTTGCATACTCAGAGCAGATTGTTTCAAAAAAAAAAAAAATAATAATAATAATAATAATAATTTATTGGATCTCATCAAGAGAGAGATGACATTTCAATTGAGCTACCCGCACTGTGTGCTCACGTTCTGCTGAAAGGTAGAAAGAGCCTCTCTGCATCTCTTTTCTTTCCAAAATATTCTTTTGTTTTCTATTCCGCCTCTCCAGAACGCATCCAACCCCTCTGGTCTCTCTTTCCATCAATGCTCCATGTAACTCTAAACAAAAAAAACTGCAGAGCAGACTTGCCCTTCCATCGGACGCAGACAGACCAGTGCACTACTTGCACATTGTGCTCTTCCCAAGAGGAGCTCGGAGAGCTTTTCCATGGATGCGCCAGCACTGGAATTTCTAAATAACTGTACTGCCAGGATTTCTCCTGCTCTTAAGAGAAAATGTGGATTGGGGAAGGGGGAGGGGCAAAGAAGAGCATTTCTTCTCAAATATGCACAGCTTTAGGGGAGCTTTATTCCCTGTAATCTGCACCCCTGGAAGTCAGGAAGAGTGGAGGTTTCCCTCCCAATGCCTGGGTCACTCTGGAGCTGGCTAGGTTTAATGGAAGTCACATGAAACAGTGCTGCTAAGAACGCCTTTCCAGTCCTTACAAACCGTTGCAGGACCAATAGCAGAAGAAGTCACCATCCACCACATGCAGCAAGAGATTAACCCCTGCCTCTTCCATGCCACCTGACACCGTGTGGGAGAGGGTGGGCCTGCAGGGCTAGCTAAATACGATGTAACCTGGACTAGCAAGCCTATCCCCCACATTCTCCCTGCCTGCTGTGCTGGTTATATTCCAGCACAATGGAACTGTATATATTATTTTATTTACAAATTTATGCCCTGCCTTTTGGTCCTAAGACCCAAGGAAATCAGTCAAAGTGGTATACAGTCAAGAAAACACAAAGTTATAGTATAAAATAATGACTACAAAACCACCTCTACCTCAATTTAGTCACCACAACTCCCAGCCTCTTTTGTACCTATTTCCAGCCACTATTGGGTTTTTTTTTATCCTTGTTTCCCCAAATTAATAATCCTTGCATGCTACCACAGAAGAGCTCTGACACACATCTGCCTCACAGTAAGGGCATCTCCTGGAGGCCTGAGGGACCCTGCTGCACACACACACACCTAGTTCCAACCTCAAATAAAAGCAGGTTGGGCCACGTCTGATTCCAGACAAGAGGAGAAAATAGAAATCCATCGCAAACAGCATCCCAAACTAACAAGTCTACTGCTTCCTGCAGGGGGAAGAGGGGATTCCTCCATCAAATAAAGATCTTCCTGTCCTGGCGAGTTCCTCTACACCCGAAGCCTTGCCCACCGTGCTGGTACGGCTTTCCCATGTCGCTACCGTGTTGTTATGCTTCTTAGGGTGTGACACGAACTTCAACTACAACTGAGTAATAAAAAACAGTAAGAGGACTCGTTGACTGCAGGGAACTAGCATGGGGCTTCAGAGCCCTTCGTAAATCCATCTCGGCGATTTTAAAGACGGCTCATGCGGCACGAGTTGGAGGTCAGAGTCCAGTTTTCGGGGGGACAGGAGGCCACATTATCAGTCCCACCACCACCAGCACAGCTCAGCAGAGAGGCCCAGGACCGCACAGGCAAGGGAGAGGATTTACCCTCTCATCCCTAAAGGGGAGGTGGGGGTCCTTTAAAACAGGGTTGAAGCAAATCCATGAGGCACTAAGCAGAAACTTGGTTTGCCCATGCAGTACTAGGTGCTGTGGAGAAACCGAGGGCTTTGGTCTGCATCACTAGTGCCTTTCACTAGCACTACAACTTAACTTGAGAAAATGTACACACGGCATTTACGTGGCTTTTTCGCCTAGTGCTCGAGATACAGGGCATGCTAGGTTTAACCCAGATCGGCCACCTAAAAAAATGTCTTTCGCTGAGAAAGGAAGAGTACCTTGCACAGTTTCTAATTGCCAAATTTACAAGATAGAATTCTTTTTTTTTCCCCCCTCAAAGGATTAAAGGCTGCACCAACTGAGCACCCGAAATAAATGCAAGTGCTCATTCAGACGAGGATCGCGGGTTCTTACAAGGCAACAATTCTGCGTGCTAAATTAGAATACATTTTTATTTTAAATTCCATGCAACTGGTGAGGAGAAAAAAAAAAAAGTGTACCAATGCTTTCTCCCTGCACAGCATTATTGGGGAGAGGAGGGCTGACAGGAGAATGCTGCTGACCCATCACATTTTTGTGCTCCGCTCCCAAACTAAAGATAACAGCTGGGAACGGTTTTTTTTCCTGCACTTGAAAACGTTAGAAAGCTGAGCTTTTTCTTCCACTCCCTCCTCTAGCTGTTCAGTTAACGGGTTCCCTTCCTCTGTGGAAACAGAGAAACAGGCCTGAAGCGCCTGCCAGCACCAGCTGGCAAGAAAAAAAAAAAAAGCGGGACTCTGAGAACATTTTTATCTGGGAGGGACACGGAAAGATTTCTCAGGAACAGGAACCGGTGGGAAGAGTTTATGTTAAACAGACTCCGCTGTGCATAAAACCACCATGGAGCCATCTGTGAAAAATACGATCTTTCCGTGCAGGTACAGCAAGACGTGGCCAAGCCCCAAGCTTCAGCTACGGGTGGGGGAATCGTTGCCCTTCAGATATCCAGCACCAACTCAAAAAAAAACCAAAAACGTTCAAACATGGGGACGGGTGGGGATGGGGACAATAATGGAACATTGTGCCTGAGGGACAGTAAGCTTATTTTCCAAGGGAGAATCCATCCCGAATGTGTTTTACATTTTCTGGACAGTTCTAAGCCGAAGGAAGTACAGAAAAGCAGCATTTTCTTTTTTTTTCTGTACACCTTTCGGGCTCCTTAAAAATTATCACCTGCTCTCCAGGGCAGGCGTTCGTTTTGGAGAATAGCAATGTGCGTGTTGGGCGCACTTTTTGTTTTTGGCATCGGGAGCGGGAATAGCTAAGAGCCTCATCAACATGAATTTACACGTGATGAGCGCTATTAGCTACGTTTTGGAGACACTAACCCCCATTTTGCATCGGGGGGGGGGGTTATGGACGCGCGTCCAAAAAAAAAAAAAAAAAAAAGCGTGCCGTGGTCAGGTCAGGAAGAGGGGATGCTTGTAAAACTGAGCGTCCCTTTTCCTAACCCGCTGACAGCCACCTCTCCTAGGGGCCCCGCTGCCAAGGAGGCACACGGTATTGCATCGGCCCGATGGTTAACTGCAGAGCCACAAGCAGAGTGCCTTCAGAAGCCAAAAAGGCCACAAAGCAAAAAAAAAAAAAAAAGGGTGGAGTGCCTGCCAGAAGAGATCTTACTTAACAGGTCGATACAGCAAGGCCGCGTTAGAAAGAGTGCGGCAGTGCCGGGCACACCCTCGTTCTCCGCACGCACAGTCCTGCTCACATACCGCTCGATACTCTATTTAAATTCCTTGCAAATGCAAGCCGCGTCTGCGAAGCGTTAGGCGAAGGGTTAGGCCCGCGCAACCCATTTTACTGTATAGGCGCTTAATACAGTGCCTATACAGTATCCTGGGTGCGCTGGTACCTGTCATTTCAAATGTCATTTGAAATGACAGGTACCAGGAAGTGGATGGTTCCCCCCCTCCCGAAGCAAGGCGCAGGCGAAAATTAAAACAAAGTGTAAAAAAAGTAAACTTACTGGCGGGTGCCGGCAGGCACGCGTTCGAGGCGGGAGCGAGTTCATCGAGGCGGTAGCCAGCGAGCTGTCATCGAGGCGGGAGCCGGCGGGCGGGCGCGCGTTCATCCAGGCGTGGCGGGAGCCGGCGGGCGCGCGTTCATCCAGGCTGCGGCGGGAGCCGGCGGGCGCGCGTTCTTCCAGGCTGCGGCGGCGGGAGCCGGTGGGCGGGCGCGCGTTCATCCAGGCGGAGGGAGCCGGTGGCGAAAGCGGCCTCTGGCAACCCCCGCCGGTAGTGAATGAATGCACACCTGTGTACGCCCGTGCAATTTCGGCGCTCAAGGCGTGACGTCACGACGTCAAGGCATGTGACGTCTGCATCCTCTAATGTATCGCATCCTCTAATGTATCGCAGGAAGGGCTAACGCGGCCGGAACGTGAGTAGAAAGCAGGTTAGGAGCAGGGTAACCGCGGCCGCACTTTACAGTATTGAGCTGTTAGTGCGCTTGCAAAATGCCACACTGATCCTCTCTTCTTTGCTTTAGTTGCACGTTCAGCTTAACTGAAATATAAGCAATGTGATAACACGCTCATGATATCACCTGAGCAAATCCCAGACCTTCATAATTTTCTTCCCCAACCATTTTACATAAATGAAGTCAACGTGCCTTGCAAACCACCGAACATGCGGTCTTGCCTCATCTTAGGATCAGACCTGGGGGGGGGGGGGGGGCGCGGGGGGTTTGAGGGAGTTTTTGCCATCCTTGGCTCAGTTAAAGAACACGGTCTTCCCTCCCCCCCATCCCCACTCCCACCCGGCTCTGGAATATTTGATTTCTTTCCACGCAACAGATCCTAAATCTAGCCTTTAAAGCACCTCATTTCCCCTTTATGCAATTGTATGGAAATCTTCCAATCACAATGTTCTTAGCATGGGAGGCAGAGGATGCCACTGGCTGAGCGATATTGGCACTTAGCAGCGGTGAGTAATTGATGGCACATGCAAGGTGCAGAGAGGCAGAAAGCAGAATCCCGAGGGACGAAGAAGCTTCCACACCACTTGCAGATGTTACACAACTCGGCTCTCACACACACAGAAAAAAAAAAAAAAAAAGATTAATAATTCAGAGAACACCTATGACCATCGAATTATACACAAGAGAGAAACTGGGGGGAAAAATTAAGATCCCCCTCATACGTGCACATACTTGGAATAGGGTCACAGGCAGGCATCCAGCGGTGTGGGAAAGACAATAAGATTCCTGCTGCATTTAAAGGGCCTGCAGCCCTATGCCTCGTATAGAAATTCAAACTAGAAGCTCCCAAAGCTCATCCTGTCCATCCACCCATCCCTTGACTGTGGGTGGGTGGATGGACAGGAGGGCGAAAGGGTCAGAGAGACATCAGGGAGGAATGAAAATACAAGCATGGTAGCTTAAAACCCCTATCCCTACACATCTGACACACACACACACACACACTCTTCCCTACTCAAAAACACAGAATGCTAAATAAACTTGGATTTTTCTCCAATGCACTCTATATACTCTGGCTGGGTCCTCCAGCTACTACTTTGTAGGCTGCTACAGTATGTCAAGAAATTGTTACAATGGATTTCCCAGACAAAGCGCATATACCGCAAACCACCCGTTTGAAAGCTATTTGAAGAGAACTACATGACATGACACTTTTTACTATGCTGCCACCTTGTGAAAAAAAAGCAGAACTGGGAAAAAAGCCCACTGCCTCCATCCATCAGCCACCGAGCCTGAGCCCTTCACAAGAAGGGACAGCCATGCAAGGCTAACCTTAGGAGGGTACGAGGCCCAGGGTGAATCAACAGAAACAGGGTCCAGAAACACTAAATTTGTGGTGTTGGGGATGCATTTCTTATAGCACAGTAGGTCCGACCCCCCCAGTGCAGGGCCCTGGGGTACTCACTCCTGTTCACTACCCACTAAAGATGGCCCTGCAGCCATGATAGATCTCTCAGGGAGTTACAGATCTTTTAAGGGTGGGAGGCAAAAGCATCCATCTGCACATATATTTAAATTAGAACCAATGCACATAGGACACCACTGCATGCAAGGGTCACCTTTTCCCAAAAAAAATAAATGTGGCTTTTAACAGAACTTAATGTATTCCTGTTCTTCTAAACACCTACATTCCCAGCCACTAGAACTAGCACAGTGCTTTCTTACCATCTCCAAAATCAACATGGTTTACAAATTGAGGCAGTCCAGAGAAGAGCGACCAAAATGGTGTGGGGTAGCAGAAGACCTATGAGGAAAGGCTGAAGGATCTGAAGAATACGTATACCCTGGAAGAAAGGGGAGATATGATACAGACCTCCAGATATCTGAAAGGTTTTAATGATGCACAATCATCAAATCTTTCTGTTGGAAAGAAGACAGTAGAACTAGGGGTCATGAAATGAAACTCCAGAGAGAACGACTCAAAACCAATGTCAGGAAATATTTCTTCATGGAGAGGGTGATGGATGCCTGGAATGCCCTTCTGGAGGAGGAGGTGAAGCCGAAAGTGACAGAATTCAAAGGGGCATGGGATAAGCACTGTGGATCCCTAAAAACTAGAGAATGGAAATGAAGAAAAGAACGCATAGGAGTAACTTGCTGTTGTGGCAGTTACTGCCCTTAACCAAACAGCATCTGTGCTCTCTGCTTCAACGGCAGGGGAAATGGGGAATGGTATTTAGACAGCAACCAATGAAGGCCCCAACTTTTATGGTCTGGGGAAACAAAGAAGCATGGTAGTAACCTGCACGACAGACTGGGTGGACCATTTTATCCTTTACTGCCATCATTTCTATGTTTCTATGTTAAAAGCTATAATTGTTAGTGGATCATCTGGAGTTTTATAGGAAAAAGAGCATAAAATGAGGCAGTTTTTACTTTGGCAGGCATAATGTTAGGAATACTGAAATTTTGAATTAGATATATTTTATTTTATTCTGTTTTATTAATTGTAATGGAGAAATTACTTATCTGATAATTTCGTTTTCCTTAGTGTAGACAGATGGACTCAGGACCAATGGTATTGTGCTCTTCTGCTAGTAGATATGAGATGGAGTCAGATTTCAAAGCCAACGTCACTCTAGATATACCCCTGCAGTAACCTCAGCTCTTCAGTATTCTCGTCAAAGTCATTGTGGATATATCTTTGCTTAAATAACTTGATTTAAACTTGAGTAAAACTGGAACTGGCTCAACTAATTTCCAAACTGGAGACTGCCAGTCCACTCAACAAATTAACACCGACACCGGACTAACTGTGGGTGTCTTGAACTAGGAGTAGGCCGTGGCTTAACAAACCTTGAGATTAAGCAAATATGGGTATCAGAGGTTCTCCTTTTCCGGGGCAGCCGTGGGCGGGATGCTGAGTCCATCTGTCTACACTAAGGAAAACGAAATTATCAGGTAAGTAATTTCTCCATTTCCTAGTGTGTAGTCAGATAGACTCAGGACCAATGGGATGTACAAAAGCTATTCCCGGTCAGGGAGGGAGGCTGCCCATGGCCCACTTAATATTGCCCTTGCGAAGGCTGCGTTTTCCCGGGCCTGAACATCCAGGCGGTAGAACCTGGAGAAGGTGTGTATGGAGGACCACGTTGCCGCCAGACAGATCTTGGCAAGCGACAGCAGCTTGGTTTCTGCCAGGAGACTGCCTGGGCCCTCGTAGAATGAGCCTTAACCTGTAGAGGTAAGGGCTTTCCTGCCTCTATGTAGGCTGCCTTGATTACTTCTTTGATCCAGCGGGCTATGGTCGCCCGCGAGGCCGCTTCTCCTTGTTTCTTCCCGCTGTGAGGAATGAATAAGCGATCCGTTTTGCACACCGGTTTCAATCTTTCCAGGTATCACACCAGGAGTCTGCTAACATTCAGGTGGCAAAGAAGGCATGAGTCTTCCGAGCCTTATGTTTATCCGGAGCTGGTAGCGAGATGGTTTGATTCAAGTGAAACTCTGAAACCACTTTTGGAAGGAAGGAGGGGACAATGTGCAGTTGTATGGTTCCAGGTGTGAACCTGAGGAACAATTCCCGACAGGATAGAGCCAGTAGTTCGGAGATGCGACGAGCTGAACATATTGCTACCTGGAATACAGTCTTCAATATTAAGAGGCATAGTGACAGACCACATGTTGGTTTGAAGGAAGCCCCAGCTAGGAAGTCTACTAGATTGAGATTCCATAGAGGCACCAGCCACTTTAGGGGTGGTTGGAGTTGTTTAACCCCTTTCAGGAAGCGGGACAAGTCTGGATGGGTTGATAGCCAGATACCGTCCACTTCTGCTCTGAAGCAGGTCAGTGCAGCTACTTGGACTTTGAGGGAGTTGAGTGACAACCCCTTCTTCATACCATCCTGGAGAACTCCAGAATCAAGGGAATCTTGGCTGTCCGCAGGAGAATCCCATGGTCCTCACGCCAGGCTTTGAATACTCTCCAGATCCGTATGTATGACAGGGTTGTAGAGAACTTGTGCGCTCGGAGCAGGGTGTCAATCACGGCCTTTGAGTAACCGTGCTTCTTCAGGCAAGTCCTCTCAAGGGCCAGACCATAAGAGACAATAGAGATGGATCTTCGTGGAGAATCGGGCCCTGCCAGAGAAGGTCCCTGTGTGGAGGTAGACATAGAGGGTTCCATGCAAGGAGTCTTTGCATGTCTGCGTACCATTGTCGTCTTAGCCAATCCAGGGCCATTAGAGGAACTAGTCCCCTGTGATGTTCTATCTTGCGGATGACCCTGCCCAGTAGTGGCCATGGGGGGGGGGGGGGGCATACAGTAAGTCTTCCTCTGGCCAAGTCTGGACGAGAGTGTCGATTCCTTGGGATTGCGGCTCTCGTCTGCTGCTGAAGAACCTGGGGACTTGGGCATTGAGACGGGTGGCCAGTAGGTCCATGGCTGGGAAGGCTGTGGTCAACAGCGTCCATTCCCCCGGGTTCAGGCTCTCTCTGCTGAGGACGTCTGCTGAGATGTTGTCTTTTCCTGTGATGTGGGAGGCAGAGATCCCTTGTAGGTTTATCTCTGCCCATGCCATGAAAGGGTCTATCTCCAGAGACACTGTTGGCTCTTGTTTCCTCCCTGGCGGTTGATGTAAGCAACTGTTGTCATGTTGTCTGACATTACTCGAATTGCTTTGCCTCGGAGTCTGTGGCTGAATTACAGGCACGCTAGTCTGACTGCTCGAGCTTCCTGGCGGTTTATGCTCCATTCTACCTCTTCCTTGTTCCATTGTCCTTGGGCCATCAGTTCCTGACAGTGGGCTCCCCACCCTCACAGGCTCACATCCATGGTGAGCAAGATCCAGTTTGGTGGGGATAGGCTTACTCCTCTGCTTATGTGGTCTTCCTGTAGCCACCACTGGAGCTGAGAACGTACATCTGCTGGTAGTTGGAGGCGAATTGAGTAGTCCTGGGACAGTGGGTTCCATCGTGACAGTAAGGAGCGCTGGAGCGGTCACATATGGGCCGTTGCCCAAGCAAACACTTGCAATGAGAAGTACAGTAAAGAGGCTCAAGGTTTTTGTTAACTTATTTTAATCTCTGGCAAGTGCTCGATTTAAAATGTTCTTATCCAGCAGGTCTCTTTATTGTGCAATAATGTCCAAAACTATAGATAGAGAAGCAACAGCATGCATCAATAATAGAAGATAGCTTGCAAAAAGCATAAAAACCATATGCAGAGTTCCACAGGGGGCTCCACAACTGAATGATCATTTATTCACTAGAAGGATATCTTCTGCAGATGGCCAACTAAAAAAGCGGACACAGATCATAGGGAAGTCCACACCTTAGAAGGCCAACCTCAAGCAGAATCTTAAAATGTGCAAAGACAGACCTCAACATTTGAGAGGACACGGTCAAACTGGAAGTGGCTCTGTCACTCAGCAGTGCAAAGCTTGGAAACCAAATGAACCCAAGCGCAAAAGGGAAAAAGAATGCAAAAAAAAATCAGGCCCAACTTTGCAGCTCCAACTAGAGATTTCACCTGCGGGTCAAGGATCAGTCTATCACATCAATATAAAAACAAACCAACTTAATCAAAGCCCTATCAGGCCAGTGCAATATAGTATGCTTGGCTGACTGCATGACTTTAGTTACTTACCTGATAATTTCCTTTTCTTTAGAACAGTCAGATGAATTCAGAACAAGTAGGTTATGCACCTCTAGCAGCAGATTGAGACAGAGCAAACAGATGTCCCAGTATATATAGCCCTGCAGTTACATCAGCTTGCCAGTATTCTCTTCAAAAGCAACTGTGGACAGACTAGCAAAATACTTGATTAAGAGCAGATAACCATGTCAATATTCAATCAACAGGCAACACTGAGCTCAGATGAGAACATAACACTAGTCTAGGGACTGGAGTAACAGTTACCAGTAATCCCTATAAAACAGTCACTCAAGAGGACCATAGTACAATCATTCGGCAGCCAAATGAGGGAAGCTGGATTCAGCTGACTGTCCTAGCTCTTAGTAAGTTGGAAATCACTGCCACAGAGTATCCATGTGTCAGCAAGTGAGCCCTTTCAAGGGCTATACCATAAGACAAAATAGTCAGATCTTTGTAAAGAATAGGAAGGACCCTGTCGCAACAGATCCCTGTATGCCAGAAGCCGAAGGGGCGATTCTGACAGGAGCCGGCACAGATCTGCATACCATGGTCTCCTGGGCCAATCTTGAGCAACCAAAAGCATCCCTCTGTGGCACTCGATATTTCGGACTAATCTGCCAAACGTGGGCCATGGAGAAAAGGCGTACAGCAACTTGTCTTCCGGCCACTCCAGCACCAAGGCATCTATCCCCAAAACTTCAGATCTCTCCTGCGACTGAAGAATCATGGAACTTTCGTGTTGCAAGTAGCTAGCAGATCTAGAAACGGGAGACCCCAGCAATCCAGAATCAGCTGAAATGCCTCAGTTTGATCGTACCCATTCTCCTAGGTCCAGACTTTCCTTGTTGAGAAAATCTGCTCTTACATTGTCTTGTCCTGCTATACATGAGGCTGAGATCATCTGGAGATGTAGTTCGGCCCATTCCATAAGTTGATCTATCTCCTGCGACACTTGTTGGCTCTTGATTCCACCCTGCCGATTTATGAAAGCCACATTTATTATGTTGTCTGACATTATATGGACTGCTATCTGTCATTGAACTGCAAACATACAAGCTGGACTGCCCTAGCTTCCAAATGACTGATGTTCCAGAGACTCTTCTGCATTCCAGCACTCTTGCACTGTCAGCTCCTAACAGTGAGCTCCCCAACCATGGAAGCTTGCATCTGTCGTCAGTACTAGCCAGTCCAGTGGTACTAAGGAAATTCCCTTCCTTAGATGATCTGGCTGTAGCCACCACTGCAGTTGGGAGGAGACCTCCATCAGCAGGTGAAGCCAAATCTAATAGTCCAGAGACTACGGGTTCCACGGAGACAACAGGAAGCGCCAAAGAGGATGCATATGCGTTTTCGCCCACAGTACCACTTCTAGAGTTGCCACCATTAAACCAAGTACCTACAGGTAGGACCACACAGTCGGACAGAGTGTTCATCAATAGACGTAGCTGTGCCATCAACCTCTGAATACAAGCTTCCAGCAGGAAAACTTTGCCCTGCTTCATGTCTAAATAAACCCCAAGGTGGTTCCAGAGGCTGACCACACTTAAGACTGCTCTTGACCAGGTTCACAATGCAGCCGAGCTCCTGCAACAGGGAGATCACCTTGTGGGTCACCAGGTAGCTCTCCTCCAGCGACCTGGCTCGAATCAGCCAGTTGTCTAAACACAGGTGTACTATGATCCCATCCTCTCTCAATCCTGCTACAATTAACACCATTACCTTGGAAATGGTCTTGGGAGCAGTGGCCAGAACAAAAGGTAGTGCCCGAAACTGATAATAGCATCCCAGAACTGCAAACCGCAGAAAGCGCTGATGCTCTAGTCAAACGAGAATAAGAAGATATGCTTCAAACAGGTCCGAAGAGGTCAGAAATTCCCCTGACTGTACGGCCATCACCACCGAGCGCAACGTCTCCATGCAAAAATGCGTCACGTGCAAGTGACGGTTGACACCCTTAAGATCCAGGATGGGGACTAGAGGATCCTTCTGTTTTGGGCACAATGAAATAAATTGAACCTAGCCTTGTATTTTCTTGAGACATGGGCACTGGAATTACAGCCCTCAGACTCAGGAGCCTTGCCAATGTATCCCTCTACTGCTTGCTTCTTCTGTGGGGAGTGGCAAGGAGAGACCATGAACACGTCCCAAGGAATACTGCAAAACTTCAGTGCATATCCTTCTCGTATCACCTCCAGGACCCATTGATCCGATGTGATCTTGGCCCACCTCTGATAGGAGAGAGGCATCCCCATATCTCTTGCTCCCAGGGGTAGGTCAGCAAGACATGTACCTGGCAAGTACCCAAACATTAGATAGATCACAAGCTACTATTGCTTATTAATTACCATAATAGTTTATGGATTTAACCTCCAGGAACTTATTCAAACCTTTTTTTAAACCCAGTAACACTAACTGCTGAAACCACATCCCCTGGCAATGAATTCCAGAGCTTAACTATGCACTGAGTGAAAAACAATTTTGATTTGTTTTAAATGAGCTACTTGCTAACTTCATGGAGTGCCCCCTGGTCCTTCTTTTATCTGAGAGAGTAGATAACAGATTTGTTCAAGTCCTTTCATGATTTTGTAGACTTCTCTCATGTCCCCCCTTCAGTCGTCTCTTCTCCAAACTGAACAGCCCTAATTTCTTTAGCCTTTCCTCATAGGGCAGCCGTTCCATGCCCCTTATCATTTTGGTCACCCTTTTCTGTACTCTCTCCAGTGCAGCTATATCCTTTTTGAGATGTGGAGACAAAAATTGCACACAGTATTCAAGGTGCGGTCTCACCATGGAGCGATATAGAGGCATTATGTCATCCTCAGTTTTATTTTCCATTCCCTTCCTAATAATTCCTAACATTCTGTTTGCTTTTTTGATCGCCACAGCACACTGGGCCAACGATTTCAACATATTATCCACTATGATGCCTAGTTCTCTTTCCTGGGTGGTAACTTCTAAGACAGAATCTCACATTGTGTAACTACAGCAAGGGTTATTTTTCCCTATATGCATCACTTTATGGAAGAACCATAGCATGGACCTATACGGTTCTAATCCTGGAAGAATTTCACTATCCTTATGAGAGATCGGATCGGCGTCATCATCCGTGCCATCCGGATCTATTGGGTTGTCCCGCTGCCACTCTAGGAGTATTTTGGCGCTTACCAGTAGATCCAGGCAAGGTCTGCACCTGCGACTCTGACCTGGGAGCATTGGAAGGGGGCTGAGGACTGTGCCTGTAGAAAGGATTGTGATCCCTGGAAAAATTCTACCCATGCAAATGTGGAAGTATCCAGACCAGGAGGTATCTGAGGTATACTCACTGAGCTGCCTTCCTCTGCTGAAGAACCAGTTAGAGCGATTCCAAAATCAGGAACCCCCACCTCAAAAGTCTTTACTCAGTTCTACATCTGGCTGGGAAGAACCAGGCTTGGTGAAATCAGACTCAGATAGTTCTCCCTGAGCCTCCAAAACAGCACTGGAACAAGACAGCAGCCACTCCTGGTTGAGATGCCTGAATATGACAGGGAGCGCAAAGAGAAAGGTGCTTAGGTTTCTTAGATATAGGCACCATTAGACCAGCAGCACGCTGATCACGGCTGGAAGCGTGTGTCTAGTTTTTTGGGGGGTTTTTTGTGGGCATCCAACCCTAAATGCCCAAGACTTAGGTATCCCTAGGATAGGCGCTGTAAAAAAATTAAGCTCACAGCAACGTTCAACTTGTGTGCACAGGTAAGCGGACGGCCATTTAACGCGCTATTTAACTTGGATGCACAGACTACTAGACCTGCCTAAGCGTCCAAAAATTGGATGCAAAACTAGATGCACACACTGAACAGACAATCACGTAGAGGGTAGCCTAAAGAAAGCACGTGAAATGCTGTTGAGGCCCACCACGAAGCGCACAGCAAAAGAGCCTCCTTCTCTGTACTAGAGTACAGAAACAGTTTCTAGCTGCGGGGGGGGGGGGGGGGGGGGGGAAGAGGGCATTTGCCGTCACTGCCACTCTCTGCTTCCTGCACCCGCTGCCTTTCAGCTGCTTAATAGTTACGTAAGTCCACGCTGGCTGAAAAACCTGCTACCGGACAAGGCACTCATCTGAGGGATCACAGAAAATCGCCTCATGAATTCTCAACTGGGGGAGGGACCTTTTGGCATCACCGCAGGAGAGTGGGGCTAATTTATTTACCTTATTTCTCTCTCTCTTTTTTTTTTTTTTTAAATCGAAGCAATCCCCAATAGGGAGACGCACGTTCACCATCTGCTGGAGATGGAAAATACTGGCAGGCTGATGTCATTGCAGGTATATACTGTGATGTCAGTTTTCTTCATCTCCATCTGCTGGTAGAGGCGCATAACCTACTTGTTCTGGATTCATCTGACTGGATGTTAACAAATAGGTGGGATGTGGACTGGTCTAGTAGGACTCAAGGAAAGGAAATTATCAGGCAAGACCCAATTTCAAATTCCTTCTCTTCCTGCTAGAGTAGTCTTTACTAATGGGAGGCATAAAAGCTGTACCCTAAAACAGGCGGGAGGAAGACACAGCTGCCTTCAGGACTCCTGTACCAAATAAATCTGCCTTGGCTCTTACATCCAATCTATAGAACCTTGAGAAAGAGTGAAAATATGATCAGGTGGCCGCTCGGCCGATCTCATCTGGAGGCACAGCTGATGCCTCTGCCCATGATACTGCCTGTGCCCTGGTGGAAATGTGCCCGAAGCATAGCTGATGCTTGTGAGCCCTTAAGCTGATGCAATCACCTCCTTAATTCATCTGCCCAAGGAGGCCTTGGAGGCCATTTATCCTTTCCTTGGGCCTCCATGCAAAACAAATAGCCTATCTGTCTTCCTAAGAGAGTTAGTGGCAACTGCCTCAGAAGGGTGACTTCAGGGGAATGAAAAGAATAAGGGCGTAATCTTTGTTTTCAGCAGCTATGGAGCAGAAATATCCCACTTGTAAAAAAGACTGGTCTAGCAGGAAGAGAAGGAATGTTATTTTCTGTAAGCTGCAATTACTCCAACTGTCTTGCAGGCACATCTGAAAGAGGTTGGGCATTCAGGACATGCCCAAGATAGATCTGCATACCTTGGAGACCCAGTGTACACAAATCTCTCATACGCATACTCATTAAGGATATCCTGAAAAGTAGACAAGTTAGGCGTGCCTCCAGAACAGGGTTAAGCACTACTGCTTAAATGGGGAACTGGGACGCTGTTGCAAGGAGTCCTGAAGTTTGATCCTCTGTCAGCACCAGGGGTCTGCCACGGCTGAAAGCGTAGCATGCCCACTTCCCCCGACTCCCATGGCACTCGCCCTCTCAGCACCAAAAGGCAAGGGGACAGAAGATTCCATAAATCAGAGCCAGACAAGTCTCAGCAATGACAGAAAGCTTGGGGAGGTGGGTAGGAGCGGCACGACCCTTAACTCAACATGCCACTTTTAAAAGAAAAAAAAAAAAAGTTACACGAAAAAGCTGGATTGTAAAGAGCGTGCCATGTGAGAAGCAATCAGCATGACACTTTATCATCAAACACTAAAGACAAATTTAACAAGCTCTCTCTGAGACCTTCTATCCCTTTAAAAGTATTGAAAAGCCAAAGTGCAGAGGTCACTAATGGAGCCATAAGCATGGTTTACCTGTTTTGTTTTGGGGGTTTTTTTGTTGGGTTTTTTTTTTTTAATATATCCTCTCATAGGTGGAGTCCTGAGTTTTGTAACTTTACTCAGTTTAGTTATAGAACTCTGTGACAAGGACCACTAACACCTCTTATTTCTCCTCTGCACGTCATGAACAGATTATAAGCTCTATGTGGCAGGGACTCTCTTATGCATGTCTGTTCACAGCTGCATACACCTGGAAGTGCTACACACAGGGTGGTTCTGAAAAACAGGTTTCAGATTAGTGTACAGTGACCAACAGTAATAGTAACAAGGAGTCCAAGCATGCAAAACACATTGCCCTGATTAGCAACTGTGCTTTGAACAAAAAATGGCCTCCAAAATACAGGATGTCCCTACTAGGCAAAACTTCCTTTATTAAAATGGAAGGAGAGTCGTATTTATACACGCCATGTAAGCCATCTGCCGCAGGAGTTTGCTGCACTTGGCAAGAAGCAGAGGAATCTGAGGAAAAATACAATTCTAAACTCTGCATACATTGAATAATTAAAAAAAAAAAAAAAGACACATGACAACCAAAGCAAAGTAAAAATTTCAAAACTTCTTTTGGTTATTCTAGTCACTGACCAACCAAAGGAATCCAGCAGTCTGGTTGTCCCATTTTGATTTTGTATGTTCAGGGCTCTGAATTATTTGAATGTGTCGACAGCTTAAGTGATCCTTTCCTGTGCTGAAATGCCTCTCGCTCACCAGTAGGTGGTATTCTAATACTTAAAATACAAACACCGGAGTAATGTGTAATTCTATAAAGTTCAGTTGGACAGGTTATTAACCAATATGCATTATGGGTACAAAGAACAGGTTTAAATATTAAGCACACATACAAATTACCTCACGAAGTGTGGGGGCTATATATATATTTTTTTAAATTTTATACCTTAAAACTTGTATTCTAAGTTGTTTTGCTCTAAATTTGGGTTGATATGTACTCAAAAAGCACAGCTACGGCTTTATGAAGTTAGTTTGAATTTTGAACAAGATAAGTGGTTTTATTAAAAATTGTGCTCTCTGATCACTTATTAACTCAAATTTAGAGCACAATGGTTTTTAACGTAATAATGATTAGGAAAGATGGCCCAAAACTTCATAAGGAGATTTGTTGGCCTATGTATGAATATACTTTTCACTTGTGATTTTTAAAAAGAAACAGATTCAGTATGAAAGAAAAATAAGAGTGTTATTATTTAAACATTTTTTTGACCCACGTATTCCTGATATTCTAATATTTACAGATAAGGTGAATCACATCCAAGCTCAGAATGCAAATACTCCCTGCCCCATCCCATATCTTTTGCTACTGTTTATGTGTACAGGCCTGGTACAACTGGAAGTGCGCACTGTGCTTTTGCAAGGGGTGGCATACCTGGGGGGCGAGGGGGGAAGCAGCAGGAGAAGCTGCAGGGCTGCTAGCAGAGCTCAACACACTGGCAACAAAAAAAAAAAAAAGAGAAGTGAAGAGGAGGCCAGATAGGGTTACAGTGGAGATCATCCCACCATAGCCTAAGAAAAGAGGAGGTTGAGTGTATGTGCCTGTGTCAGAGCCTGTGTCACATACTGGCTCTCAAAGGCATGTGCGCACACACCCACACATAATGTGACTGAGGGAGCGAGCCTGTGTGTGAGAGCATACGCATGTGAGAGAAAGAAAGAGAACATAAGAAATTGCCATGCTGGATCAGACCAAGGGTCTATCAAGCCCAGCATCCTGTTTCCAACAGAGACCAAACCAGGCCACAAAAACCTGGCAAGTACCCAAACACTAAAAAGATCCCATGCTACTGATGCCGGTAATAGCAGAGGCCACTCCCTAAGTCAACTTGATTAATAGCAGTTAAGGGTCTTCTCCTCCAAGAACTTATCCAAACCCAGTTACACTAACTGCACTAACCACATCCTCTGGCAACAAATTCCAGAGCTTAATAGTGCGTTGAGTGAAAAAGAATTTTCTCCAATTAGTCTTAAATGTGCTACTTGCTAACTTCATGGAATGCCCCCTAGTCCTTCTATTATCCAAAAGTGTAAACAACAGATTCACATCTACTAGTTCAAAACCTCTCATTTTAAAGACCTCCATCATAAAGGCTCTTCAGCCTTTCCTCATAGGGGAGCTGTTCCATCCCCTTTACCATTTTGGATGCCCTTTTCTGTACTTTCTCCATCACAACTATATCTTTTTTGAGATGCAGTGCCCAGAATTGTGCACAGAGCTCTTCCTGTTCTTCCATGCTGTCACCACTTCCCTTCTACTTGGATTCTGTAACACTTTCAGCTATAAACGGTGTCTATTGTCTTCCAACTAGGTTCCCCACAACCAAACAGTTTAAATGACAAAGAGGAAAAACCATTTAAGAGCACCATCCAGAAGGAATCAAGTTTTATTTGGCAGCCAACTAAGCAATAGCAGTCCGAGAACCACAAGTGGGTCTGCTTTTTCAGATAACCAAAATATGCAAGCAAACCAGACATTATTAACAGATGCAAATATAATTTGATGAAATAACAATTATGGTCACCCTGAAAAACAGACAGAGTCACAGTTTTAGAGGACTGACGTTGCTCAATCCCTGGGTTAGGCACATAGATGACAATGCTTTTAGGTATTTTGTAAAAGTTATGTAATTCTGTATCTGGAATTTGGGAGAATGCCTGCGAGTGGTTTGGTGGCACTGGTGCAAAAAGAGGACAGGGAACCAGGACCACTCAAGACTCCTGCTTCCTCTCCTCATTCATGTTTTCTTTCTTTTCTCAATCAATCATCCCTTTTATTTCTGTTCCTGGCAAGGAGAAGAGATGAAAACAGCTGCAGCCAAAAATACTTCATTCGTGTGAGCAAAGGGTTACAGTGCAACCCTGGGAATGCTGCCTGATAATGCATTTCCGTTCACACCTCAGGAAGTTGGAACCACTTTTGGTGCTAATCTCAAAGCAGATTAGTGCTTTCTAGAACTAATACTGGAAAGGGTGGTGGATGCATAGGGCAATCACTCAGTGGAAGAGATGCGTTAAAAAAAAACCAACAACAGGATTCAGGAAAGTCTGGGACAAGCACAGAGGAGCCTTAGGATTGGAAAATTGTACAGTGCCACAGGTCAAGTAGGGTCTACAGTACAGCAGTAGTAAGGAGAGTGAGCAGATGAGGTGGCACTAGTTGGTAGCTGCCATCATGTTCTATTAAGGCAGATCTGATCCACCTGTGGCCATCTGAATTTTAAAAGCAGTTCTTTGTTAAGAGATGAAAGGAACAAAAAGGTGGAGGGGGAAGATGGTGAAGAAAATTGAATAGGTGATGCAGGGAAGAACAGGAATTAAACAAACAAAAAAAAACCCAACAGATATGGATGTGACAGAGGGAGGAGGACTGGAAAGGAGGGAGAACTACCCCTCCTCCCCCAACTCCAGCCACCAAAGGCGATTTCAAAGTCCCAATTAAAAATAAAATGTAAATGATTTATGTTGCTGCAGAATTAAGACACTGCAGAGACCGAGAGAGAGAAAGAGAGAGCGCTGATGTCACCAGCGAGAGTCTCAATGATGCAACAACGGGCACCGGGGAATAAGGGCAGAGTGCAGGGTTCAGCTCTCAGCCCGTCTTTCCTCCTCCGGCGGCCAGGAGCCTCCCAACGGAAGTGCCCTTGGCTGGAGCGCTTCGGTCGCCTCCTCCCCCTTCGCCTGAACTAAAAACTTCCCAAGCACGCGGAGGCCTCGCTCGGTCCTGTGCAGCAGAAACTTCCGGGCTCCGCTCACCCCGAGAGGAGCCGAGGGTGGGGGCAGTGCAGACTTCCTCCTCGCCACCCCTCGGGAGCAACTACTGCTTACTATATCTCCTCCAGCACATACTTCAATAGTTTCCAACCTTTGGTGGCTGCTGGCTTGATTTTCTGGTTCAGCATCTTTTTTTATCCCCATTCTCTTACTGTCTTTGCTTCTGTTCCAGTTCTCTCTCTCCCTAACTTTCTTTCCTTCTGTAGCTAATACTCTTCCTCCTTTCATTTCTTTTCCTCTACTCATTCATTCTACCTGCTCTGCTTTCACTCTTCTCCTCCATTCCTTACCCCTTCCTTCTACATTATCACCCTGGATTCCTCCCCCATCCCTGGCTCCTCTTCTTCTCTTGCTATTCCTGATCTTCTCCCTCCCATCTTTGCTCAATTCAATTCTCTCTCCTCCTTGTTATTGCCTCCTCCCTCCCCCATCACCTCGACACACTTATTCTCCCATTTCCTTCTCCCCCTAACTCATACTCACCCTCTCACATTCCTGACCCTCCCCTTACTTGCCCCTCTTTCCATCCTTGCTCTCCCCACTCTCTCACCCACACCCACACAAACTCATGCTCTCCTCTCACTGCCGCCTCACATTCATTCCTGCTCTCCTCTCTCACTGACCCCCAATTCCCCCCCCCCCCATACACACAATTTTCCAATTTTTTCTGTTCTCACCCCTCCCTTCGATCTCTCACTCACACATGCACACTTTCTCTTGCCCTCTCCTTTACCAGGATCCATGCAGGACCGGAGAGGAAGAGGGCAATTCTCCACCTCTGGCTGCTGCTTAGTTTTATCAGAATGAACCTGAGGTGGGAGGCTAAACAGTAGCAGAGCTTCCTCCTCAAATACTCAGCACAGGACAAAGGAAAGAGAGCAGGGCCCGTGCTAGCTTTTTTTGCTGCCCTGTGTGAGCAATTACTGTGCTACCCCCCCCCCCCCCCCCCCCCCCCCCCCCCCCCCCCCATTCATTCAGTCTATGTCCTGAGCCGATCAAAAAAGCACCCAGCTCCCTCCAGCAATCTTTTAAAAAAAATGGACACCCTCCCCAAATGGAACCCATAGTCAAGGGAAGGGTATTAGGTACCCTAAGGAAATCTTACAGCCTCACGCACACACAATTCAATTATGCATTTGTAACAGGTTTTGAGTGAAAAAAAAAAAAAGAGACATTCAAAAGTAGCCTTCGGAGGCAAAAATATCACTTACAACAAGTATATTATGTTTACATGCTCTGCTGTGATGTTCAACCAGAAAATCCTGAAAAGAAGATGCTTGGAGCTCCTATGGAATTAGACTTTTTATAATGTGTGCTGGGTGTGGGCTTGGCCCTCAGAAAGCCATGAATAAATGGAATTACCATTACAATATAGTAACCCTCCTATACTAAAACAACCCTAACTGCCAGCACTCAAACATTAACCACCTTATCTATGAAAAGATAACGCTGCACATATTCACCAGTCGCTAGAACATCAATATACTTCCTACCTATTAGGAAAACAGAACAAATCAGACAATTTATATGGTAGCAGAATACCTTACATTTCGTCACACACAGAGAACACAGACAGACCCTGACCAAATATAGAATAGAGACTAGAAAGTATAAATAGAAACATGCTGAGAAGAACTGAAAGTGGAACCCACAACAAGCCAGCCTCTACAGACAGAGCAACAGTGGAAAAACAGAAACATTACCATTCTTCATAAAACATTAAAAAATAAAATCAAGAAATAAAAGTCAATAGTAAAATCATAGCCCTAAAAGGAACAAATATTTCAAACCAGTTAAATAGAACATCCAAAATTTCCCAAACACCATTTTAAAACATCTAATGAATAATATATCCATTATGTTCTAATATTTCCCAAAAAAAAACCCCCAAATATTTCAAAACAGAAACATCAAATTACACCCAATAATTAAGACTAATAAGCATTAAAATGTCTCCTGCCCTCCATACCTGGGGATCTTTTGATTTTCCGTCACCCTGAAATTGTTGTGGATTGGGGAAAGGTAGGGCCAAACAATCTTCACACACACACACATGCCTGTGCTCTCCCGCACACTCACTATCTCCCTCACAGACACATTAGGTGTGTGAGCATGCTTGTGAGAACCTATGTGACACACAGGCTCTCACAAGCGCACGCACACACACACACACAAATACACATTAACACAAGCTCTGACACAGACACATGCATACAGGTTCTCATACACACTGCCTCCCTTTCTCCAGGCTACAGTGGGATGGGCTCCCCTGCGCCTCCCCCCCCCCCCTCCGTTCTTTTCAGTTTGGGCCATAGTGGGATGTGCCCTAGCATGGCCCCCCAGGGCTAATCTTTCCTTCGACCCCGCCAGCTTTTCTGCGAAGGGAGGGCACGCAAAGCTGTAAGCGCATGGAGTTAAGCTGCCACAGCCCTTCCTCATTTTTTGCTCCTCTCACCTCTTCATAGCCTTTTCTCATTTTTTGGCTGCCAGCGAGTTGAGAGCTCTGCCACTGCCGGTGGCTCCGCGGCCTCTCCTGCTGTCACCGCCCCCCCAGTATTCCGCGCTGTGCAAATGCACAATGTGCACACCTGGTCGCGTTGGGCCTGAAAGGGAAGACAATTTATAGGAACCCAAGATCTTGCGTGCTCTTCTGGAGAAAGGGCTCTAAACCCAGAGAATCTCTGGGTCAAATCTGGAGAATTCCCAGGTAGGGGCATGACAGATTACAGAGCGTTTAACACACACACAGACACACACACTCTGTACTCTTAACATTTGCAGAGTCCTGGTTATTGCAAGAACCCTCTTCCCATTCCAAGAAGTTGATTTGGCTTTATAGTCTAACACAGCATAACATTATAATAGCCCAAAGGCAAATAATGCCACCAAGACAATTTCGAAATCTTCTTAAGTAATAGAGAATTACCTGGGTAAATCCCTGTGGGTGAGAAACTCTCCCCTCCACTTGTAAAAGCACAGCAGGCACACTTTTAGTTGTAGGTGAAAGGGGTGGGGGAAGGAAGAGAATTCATATTGAAATATCTGCCATGTGGACTTTGAACCTGTGGTAAAAAGAAAAAAAAAAAAAAGTACCCACAGACCTGTCAGCTACCTGGGAGGTTTTAGAAATGTCCCCATAGAGTAGTAGCTGGTAACAGTGTAGAACAGCCCATTGCAGCTATTATAATACTGAGATTTCATTTCTTTCTGCTGTAACTAAATCAGCAGTTCCACTGTGGCCCTCAGAATCTTAGCTCGATTTTGTTCCAGTGGACGCTCTCAGTTTGTGCTGCCTCCAGGGTCCCCTTTCCTTTTATGGAGTATTGCTTTATTTTTTTCCTTTTAGTGCTTTTAAAAAACTGGTGAGTTGGAGAAACATTTCTGCAGCGATTGAATCTGTCCATCCAGAGGCACAATAAACTCTCCTCAGAGCGGACCCATCATGATCAAATCTGGGCTGAAGGCCAAACCACTGGCCTAGAATTTACCTGACAGAAGATTGCCTCAATCTGATGGAGGCTGAGGACATTATCTACAGGGTATGGTTGAAAAAAAACAGGACTGAGAAATTGTTTTGGAAATAAAGGCAAAACACATTTCAGGAGCGTGGCCTTCATATTTCTACGGAGCGTGCACTTGCCCCCTCCCCTCTACGTGACTCGGCAACTGGTCAGGCTGTTACTCTACCAGAACCAGATTTCTATCAGAAGGAAATCTTCCATTGGTGTGGAGAGAGAATAGTTAGTGTGGATGTGTAGCTCCCCCATGTGGGGCCTAGAATGGTGTGCTCTTAAAATTATATAAACCCCTGTCGCCATTTTAAGCTGTGGAATTTAAGATACTCTTCCAGGGTCAGCATGTACCTACAGTACCTGGATGAAATCCACTTTTGAAATGGCCGAAAGGAGGAATATAAATCAAATAAAGTGCCAATGGTAGTTCCCTGGATTTGTTTTTAAGGATAGAGGCCTCTGGGGGTCTCTGGATTGAGAGAGCTTGCACAACGAGAGAACGTTTACACCTTTATTTATTAAAAAGGACTGTCAAGAACAGTGCAGACCATGTCTGGAAACCTCTCAATGTTGTGTGTGAGAGAGGAGTTATTTTTCCACGTGCATGAGGACTCAGCGTGTGTAAACTCAATGGAGTGGTGCTTCTCCGCCAGAGAACATGGGAGAATCGTGAGGCATTCTGAAGAGGAGGAGTGAGTTCTCATCTATTCCTGGAGTAAGGAGTGAAGGGAAGATAATGAGTGTTTGGGCCTAGTAGTCTGTTCACTATCCTCTCAAGGAGACTGAAGGAGAAGAGGTGTTTAAAAAAGTGGTCATCCAGTGCCAAGAGTAAGAGGAAGACTTCAGGAGAGATTGGGATTTTTCTATATGGATTTTGACTAAATTGGACAGTAAGAACCACCCCTATCATTTGAGAGGGAACTTACAACTGCTTCAGGTTCATTCTCCATCAATTATGGACTCATACACCGGAAAATATTTGAACCATCTTTATAAATTTATTGGCGGGGAAGAACGTCCATCTACTTAAAGAATTAAATATGTACCATCAGATAGTAAAACGACCAAAGCTTAAGTTGGAAACCAACTAATGCTTCCAGCTTGATTATTGCTGCTGTGATCATCAGTGCTGTTTACATCTGACTTTAAAATTGGGATTTGACTAAAAGTAACACATAGGGCCTAGAAGAGAAATTTTTCCACTGTTCAGGGAATCATGGAAACAGATAAATTAAGAACTTGCGTAAAGTTAGACCTTAAGAGACTTGGGTTTGAGGTGTGGTTCCTGGGGCCTTTACCCAGGGGTTACACTAGGGGCATCCTGGTGGAGTGTGCACAGACTTCCAATAATTCCCAGGACCAAATCTGGAACGCTTAGGTCAAATCAGCAAAGTAGCAGGAGCCAACAATCTCCCAACATCCAAGTTACTGTGTGCTTTACCAGGGAGAGACATGTAAAGCACCAAATAGTTAAAGTTTACCAAGTTCTTCTTGTTTACACTACTCCAACGAAGTGCCACTTCATTTTTATAAGGTTTGAAAATCCAAAGGAGAACCAGTTTACTGCTCCAGCATTCAAAATGAGAAAAAAAAAAAGCCCTTAGAGATGAAATATAATCAAATTAGCGTGGATTATCACCACTCAAAAGTCTACCATGAAAATGATTTAAGGCCTGTAACTTTATGAAGTCTTATTCTGAGAAAGACAGTCACCAATGAGTTCATTACAGCTAAGTTAATTAAAGTATTTTTGGGGGGTTTTTTTTATACTTACACAGAAAAGCATCCTCATATTGGATACATACATGCTGTCACACAGCAATGGTGGAATTAGGCCAGGTTTGAAACTTGTAAATAGTAACACTGAATGCTTCAAACTATATTGTGAGAATTCATTCATTTATGAAACGTTTATAGAAAAACAAAAATATGATGGTGAGGAAAAAGAGCTTATGACTTAGTCTGCCCATACTGTACAATCCCTATTACTCTCTCAGAGATCCCCTGTGCTTGTCCCATGCTTTCTTGAATTCAGATACTGTCCTTGTCTGCACCTCCTCCACTGGGAGACTGTTCCATGCATCCACCACCTTCTCTATAAAGAAATACACTTAGATTAGACAGGAAACAGAGAGTAGAATTAATGGCCAGTTTTCTCAGTGGAAAAGGGATAAACAGTGGAGTGCCTCAGGGATCTGTACTTGGACCGGTGCTTTTCAATATATATTTTGAAATCTTATTCCTTTCCAGATCATATTTATATATATGAACTGGAAAGGAATAAGAATGAGGTTATTCAGACTAGTTAAATCACAAACGGATTGTGATACAATACAGAAGGACCTTGCAAGACTGGAAGATTGGGCATCCAAATGGCAGATGAAATTTAATGTGGACAAGTGCAAAGTGTTGCATATAGGGAAAAATAACTCTTGCTGTAGTTACACGATGTTAGGTTCAATATTAGGAGCTACCACCCAGGAAAAAGATCTAGGCATCATAGTGGATAATACTTTAAAATCGTCGCCTCAGTGTGCTGCAACAGTCAAAAAAGGAAACAGAATGTTAGGAATTATTAGGAAGGGAATGGTTAATAAAACAGAAAATGTCATAATGCCTCTGTATTGGTCCATGGTGAGACCGAACCTTGAATTCTGTGTACAATTCTGGTCACCGCATTTCAAAAAAGATATAGTTGCGATGGAGAAGGTACAGAGAAGGGCAACCAAAATGATAAAGGGGATGGAACAGCTCCCCTATAAGGAAAGGCTGAACAGGTTAGGGCTGTTCAGCTTGGAGAAGAGACGGCTGAGGGGGGATATGATAGAGGTCTTTAAAATCATGAGAGGTCTTCAATGAGTAGATGTGAATCGGTTATTTACCCTTTTGAATAATAGAAGGACTAGGGGGCATTCCATGAAGTTAGCAAGTAGCACATTTAAGACTAATCAGAGAAAATTTTTTCACTCAACGCACAAATAAGCTCTGGAATTTGTTGCCAGAGGATGTGGTTAGTGCAGTTAGTGTAGCTGGGTTCAAAAAAGGTTTGGATAAGTTCTTGGAGGAGAAGTCCATTAACTGCTATTAATCAGTTTTACTTAGGGAATAGCCACTGCCATTAATTGCATCAGTAGCATGGGATCTTCTTAGAGTTTGGGTAATTGCCAGGTTCTTGTGGCCTGGTTTGGCCTCTGTTGGAAACAGGACGCTGGGCTTGAGGGACCTTTGGTCTGACCCAGCATGGCAATTTCTTATGTTCTTACTCCTGAGTCCACCTACTTTCATCCTCATTCTGGGCTATGCTCTGTGTGGAAAGAGGCCAGCCTCCTGTGCATTGATACCTCTGAGGTATTTAATGTTTCCATCCTATCTCATCTGTCTCTATATGCTTTATAAGGAAGACCACTGACTATTTTAGAAGCCACCTTCATCCTGTTTATATCCTATTGAAGGTGTGGTCTCCAGAACTGTACAGTTTATTTACCTTTCTTGCTCTCTCTAATAGTAACAGTGACATAATGTGCTCAGCCAGGTAAAATTTTTTTTTTTTAAACCACAGATCTGATGTAAGAGACAGATCTAGGTGTATAAAATAAATGATTAAGAGAGTAAATCTGACAGTAGCAAAGATTGAAGCCTTCACAGCAGTTTCAGATTTAAGCTAATTCGGCTTTTTTTTTTTTTTTTAAACTTAATTCACACGAAAACAGATTTAACTGATCTTCACGTTAAACTTTCACTCATAGTCCAGTTGATACAGTAGGAATCACAATTACCAGGGCAGCAGTGACCAGGAGCAGAGCGTAAACTCTTCCCCCCCCCCCCCCCCACCACCCTCGAGATGCTCACGCTGGACCACCAAAAGGGACAAGAGCACAACGTCCCCCTCTCCGTAGGCAGAGCAGGCCCTTTTTATAAGCCATCTGGGTAAGAGAGCCATCTGGCTGTGCACAGGGTAGTAAAATGGAGGGTCCGTTTTCCTAAATGGCTGACAGGCACCTCTCCCGAGTGCCCGCTGCCAAGGAGGCACTAGGGGCAGGCGGTTTCCCCTACTGCCTCCTTTTTACCGTGGCATCCATTTGCATTGGGTGCCTCGGAGAATTGGATCAGCATGTATAAAGGGGGCAGGCGCTCAATCACGAGCACCCCAGATACTGCATCGGCCTGATTGTCCAGGAAGCATTCCTAGGAGCACCTTTAGGCCGAGGAGGGGAGAGGGATAGGAGATAAAAAAAAAAAAAAAAAAGCACAAATGTTGCATTTTCAACTCTATGTACATTCTATTCCATGAGAAAAGCACCTGCAGAAA